>NC_059203.1:956626-1209126 GCF_020615455.1 Coregonus clupeaformis | reverse complement strand
CTTAGTCTGGGACAGTTGGGGATATGAAAGATCCCAAATTAATACAACAGATCAGAATGTTTAGCTTAAAATGTTGATAACCTATTAGGCTATTTCTTCACATTATAAATGCAAGCAATGCGCACACGGCAGTAGGCTATAAGCGCAAATATTCCATTAGCGGGAAAACACCATTATCAAAAGTAACCGCAAATACGATTATGCATGTAATGCTTTTATTATAAAGGTGCATTTTTATGGTGAAAATGATCTTCCCCAAACTTGAAACTCATGCGCTGCTTATGTATGCCAGTTAGGCTCTACACCCCTTGTAAAGGCGACTATGATTCGAAAAAGTCACAAAAAATATTGTCACCCATCAGACTATTCTTGATTTAATCTTGTCTTTATATATACTAAATAATATGTGTGAAATTTGTTTTGATTTAAAATGGACCATTATCATGCGCCTGTCTCCAAACAGGGGCAGCGGGAAAAAATACGTAATCTATGCACTTAAATAGCGAATGGAGGATGCTTTTCCCGTGGTTTATTTTCATGCCAGCCACGTAGGCTATACTCCTGTTGTAAAGATAAGCAATGTGCTTAATATTAGGAAAGTTGAGAAATAAATATAGTAAGCCTATAGAAAGCTGATTCTCTTTTTAATAGAGGCCATCAAAACTCTGTTTTCTCACGCAATTGCATAGCTTATAGAAATGTTCCGCAACATGAGCTCATGGGCTCTCATGAAGTGTTTGATTAGATTTTCGAAAACATTTGCATTGATGTCAGAGTGATTAGAGGGACAATAGAGTGCTGAGTACCAGGCAGTTAGCAAGTTTGGTAGGCTACTAATGACCAGCAGCAGCATCAGAGCTTGGAGAAGCCTAGTTACCTTGACTAAACGGTCACGTGGAATTTTACTGCCTTCATGACTCGTGACCCTGGTGTGGCGGTAATACGGTCACCGCAACAGCCCTAAGTCTGATGCAACAGATCAGAACGTTTAGCTTAAAATGTTGATAAACTATTATTTCTTCACATTACAAGCGCAGCAATGCACACAAGGCAGTAGGCTATGCGCGAATGTTTGTTCCATAATGCAATTAGCGGGAAAACACTGTTGTCAAAAGGGCACTGCACATGCGAGCGGTTTCATGTGACAGAGATGAAAATATCCGTTAGAAATGTAGAAAGAGAGGAGATCTAATATGCTACTTTGAAGCAAGGTAAGACATGCCTCATAATATGTATTAAAACGTTCAGGTTTCAAACAATTAATTCTATGTTTTAAAAATGTTGCCGTTTGATGCCGCGTTCAAAACAACTGGGAACTTGGAAATCTCCGACTTCAGTGCGTTCAAAACAACTGGGAACTTGGAAATCTCCGACTTCAGTGCGTTCAAAACAACTGGGAACTGGGAAATCTCAGACTTCAGTGCGTTCAAAACAACTGGGAACTGGGAAGTCTCAGACTTCAGTGCGTTCAAAACAACTGGGAACTGGGAAATCTCCGACTTCAGTGTTTCAAAACAACTGGGAACTGGGAAATCTCAGACTTCAGTGCGTTCAAAACAACTGGGAACTGGGAAGTCTCAGACTTCAGTGCGTTCTCTCTATTTCGCTACTCTCTCTCTTTCCATCCTTAATTAGCAACAGGCCCGAGTGTGCTTATAATTACATGCACTTCCTCATTCCCCCGTTCTCCACTTAAGACCCTTACCCCCCTCCTTACCCGCCTCTCACCGCCTTCCTAGGGCCTCTCGACACATATGTTGTCTGTCAGTTAAGCGCCGGTCTCTTTTTCTGCGGGACGGATGTGAGATTTTCAACGCTGGGCAAACCTGAATGACTGCCTTCTTTTAATGCGATACAGAGTCCATATGGTGCGCTGCTGAGCCCCATAAAAGAAGAGAATAGTTTATAGTCATGTTTCACACTTCCGAGCTCTCTCTCTTTCTTTCCAAGGTATCCGCCACCACGGTGATAAGGAGGGAGGGAGAGAGCTCGAGGAGGAGGAGAAGTTGGGGAGCCTCGTAAATTAAGAAAATTCATCTCTGATATGTTTTCAGACAGTCGGGGTTCTGAAAGATGAGGGAGCGCTAACCCGTGGAAAAAGAGCTGATTTTCACCGTCTGAAAAACCGAGCAATAACAGCGAGAAATGTGCCTGGTTGGAAGATTTATGTACAGGTCTCATGAGGGTAGCTCTTAAAAAGACTACTATTTCAGGCCCCCATGTTGCAAAGTTACTCAAAAGCCCAATAAAACTTGCGCAACCCATGTAGCTTGTTAAGTCAACGCATACAACTTCATTGTTACTTGGGAACGACTGAAAGGCAATAAATTAAATTAAATCCCAATTTCCTTTTTGTATGACAAACGTCTTGCCGTTACATATTCAATGCAAATTATTTAATTTTTTCCATTCTAATTATGCTACCATCTACTTGCAGTTTCTCATTATTTGTTTGCATATTTGCGTTATGATTACTTTATTAAATACTAGACAATGACGTCCAAAGATTTCTGAGAGAATTGTAATTATAATCCTCTGTGCCAGAAGCTCCTCTACGCTTCATGAAAGGAATTGGGGCTCTGTCTTAAATGGCAGCCTATCCCCTATATAGTGCACTACTTTGACAAGAGCCCATAGAGGCCCGGTCAAAAGTAGTGCACTCTATAGTGAGTAGGGTGCCATTTGGGATGCACACTAGCTGTTACCTTCAATACAAACATCTGGTTTTTCCACTCCTGATTTCATGACTAATTATACGCAGTCCTTGAGTCATTGTAAACCTCCTCCGAACATCAAAGGCCTTGTGAGGAGGACAAAGAGGAACACTGTAGCAGCACAGGCCTGGATTCAGTTATGAATATTCACAGCACAGGGAGAGAAGGAAAGATAGATGGGGGGAGAGAAGGGGGGAGAAGGGGGAGAGAGAGAGAAGAAGGGAGAGAGAGAGAGAGAGAGAGAGAGAGAGAGAGAGAGAGAGAGAGAGAGAGAGAGAGAGAGAGAGAGAGAGAGAGCGGGCGAGAGGAGGTAGGTGTTACCTTGAGGAAGGGAATGACGAAGGGCCTCAGGGGAAAGTTGGTGGCCTCTTGGAGCCGCGAGTGGAACTCCTCGATGGTGACCGTTGAATTCTGGGACACACAGAGGAGAGATCAGCCAATCACAGTTCACCTCTCAAGGTTCAATTTATTTGTCTCCAACACTGAGCTTGACATTGTGCGTGTTCCAGATCAACTACATTGCAGTCGGCAGCTGCCACACTGAGTCCATTTGTCGATCAGTCAAAATAGATGCTCTCAGACATGAGGATAGACTTTAATCACCAGAGAAATAACTATATGGCACCAAAAGTCAGTTTCCCTTTCAACTGTCAATCAACCTGTTCATGGATGAAAGATGTGCAACAGATGATACGTAGATAGGTATTATCTGGAGCACAGGACTCAATATGTTGCAGATGGGGCCTGTCAAAACCAATACTGTGGGTCCATTTGGGCCACGTACACTGAATATATGCCCATGTTCCTTTGAATGAAAACATCTGACGAAATAAAATACAGCCTAACATAAATAACACATACCGTCTTTTCAATTTTTGGCATATATTTGTAATGGTATTGAAAGCAACATATATATGTTTAAATATTTCATTCTACATATATCACTTCAATTCGATTTGATTAAATTCAGTTAAACTAATTTCAAACCTCGAATCGCATCTCAAATCAAATGCCACACGTCGACATATCAATACAGAATAATGCTAAGTGACAATGTTTTACGGGCGTTTCCATATAGCGTCCGAAAACGTTTTATCAACCACTCACCACGAGGGCCAGCACCAGGTTGCGGACGCTCTCTCCGATCTCGGGCGAGATGTCGTTGCCGAACTGCTGCAGCGTCGTCAGGAAGCGTTTGAGCTTGCTGAGCTGCCGGGCGCCGCACGTGGCCGGGAGCTGCTGATTGGCCAGCGAGGAGGAAGAGGAGGAGCTAGGCCCATTGCTGTAGCGCTGGGGCGGCGAGGGCACAGCGTTTAAGGTGGGTGGGGAGTGGTGGATACCATTGGTCACTGGAAGGAGGGAAGAGGCGGGATGGGGAGGGAGAGGAGCGAATGAGAGGTCGGCGTATGACGTCAAAAAGGTTTATCAAATGCGGTCCGACGTGGGAGGTAGTTCTTCGACTGGAAACGCTACAGAGGGACAATACATATCACATTCATAATAGAATCACCAGATCTTTCATATGGTATCCTTATTTACACCTATCTGATCTAGGCCGGGTTACTGTACAGGCCTTTGTGATAACAAAGGGGCTTTATAAATACATTTGATTGATATATGACCATAAAGTAAAGCAGACAAAGAAAGGAAGCCGTTTGGATATATCAGAATACACACTGCCCAAATGAATCTATCGTTTACCACACTGCTCCTCTATGGGGAGCTAGTTGTGGTAGGAGACATAACGTCACTGAAGTTGACTGTCAATGAAGCACAAATTGAATCCTGTACTTTCTTCTTCACTTCCTGGTTTATGGGTACACTTCCTGCTGTACTTCCTGGTCGCCGGTCCACCCATCAGGGCCTCATTGACTTGAATGGGGATGACTGTTCCAGTCATTCTATTTCTATGGTAAGAGTGCCAATATCTGTGGTACTCACGAGTGGTGGAGGAGAAGGATGCTGGCCGGGGTCCGCTGGGGTTGACGGAGGGCAGGGGCGGCATGGTGGCGCTGCTGCTGCTATTGGTGGGGACTGGTCTGGGGACTGGTCTGGAATGAGTCTTGACATCCACAGGAGAGCCGGGCATGGCAGGGGACTTCTTCTCTCCACTGTCTGAGGAGGGGGAGAGAGAGAGGGGAGGGAGGGAGAGAGAGAGAGGGAGGGAGAAGGGAGCAAGAGAGGGGGAGGGGAGGGAGGGGTGAGAGAGAAGGGAGGGAGGGGGAGAGAGAGGGGGAAGGGGGAGAGAGAGGGGGGAAAGGGGGAGAGAGAAGGGGCAGGGGGAGAGAGAGAGGGGGAGGGAGGGGGAGACAGGGGAGGGAGGGAGAGAGAGGGGGAGGGAGGGGGAGAGAGTGGGGTGAGGAAGGGGGAGAGAGAGGGGAGGGACAGGGTCAATAGGTGCATGACAGAGATGTTTTGTAGTCGAGGTGTTCTTACAGGCACACGCACACGTATGTACGTACGCACGCACGCACACACACGTACATACACACACACACTCACTCATGTACGTACACACACACACACACACGCATATGCGTACACACACACGCTAATGTGTAGAAGTGGTTTGCAGTCTGGTTTCCATCATCAGCCACTCAAGTTACAAACACACATAAACACACACTATCCTCAGCCTCAGTGTGTGTGTGCGTGCATCGAGGTGCTTTTTCCATGACATAGACCAGGGATGGGCAACTCTGATGGAGTGGAACTCATCATGAGGGGCCGCAGTGGGTCTGCGTACCCACATTCATATCCCACATCCGTTTCCCATTTGTATCAAGAATGGTCCACCACCCAAAGGACATCCAGCCAACTTGACACAACTGTGGGAAGCATTGGAATCAACATGGGCCAGTATCCCTGTGGAACACTTTCGACACCTTGTAGAGTCCATGCCCCGACAAATTCAGACTTTTCTGAGGGCGAAAGGGGGGGATGCAACTCAATATTAGGAAGGTGTACACCCTTTTGCCCTCAGAACAGCTTCAGTTCGTCAGGGCATGGACTCTACAAGGTGTCGAAAGCGTCTATCTGGCCCACCCTCTGAATGGCACATACACAATCCATGTCTCAATTGTCTCACGGCTTAAAATTCCTTCTTTAACCTGTCTCCTCCCCTTCATCTACACTGATTGAAGTGGATTTAACAAGTGACATCAATACGGGATCATAGCTTTCACCTGGATTCACCTGGTCAGTCTGTCATGGAAAGAGCAGGTGTTCTTAATGTTTTGTCCACTATGTGTGCGCGTTAAGAAGAGTGACTCAACATTTCCAGACTCAATGTAGGGACTTTGTCATGGAAGAAAACAGCAGCAGAACCTCCCCCTTCTCCACCCGCCTCCACCCCCACGCCAACCCCCTTCTGCCCCTGGTAGAGAAACCAGATGTCTTTGGGGTCTAGCCTTGCCTTGAGATCCTCAACCCCTCCATTGAGATCCATGGCTAATGAAGAAAAGCCATTGTGTGTTGTGGAGAAGAATGGCCCTTCATGGAGCCAGTGGGGCCAGGGCCGAAGAGAGAGGGGGAGAAGGAAAAGGGGGCGGGTGCTATTTCACGCTTTACTAACGAGATCGCAAAAGCTTTTGAATGTTAAACGCATACTTCTCAATATGCCACGGCCAATTAATGAAATGAATGGGACCACCAGATCAGGGGATGGGGAGAGAGAGAGAGAGAGGGAGATGGTAATAATCTTTAGATCAGAGGGCATCTTCGTTAGTCCAGATCCCATGTAGACTGGGTCTTGTCTCTATTTGGAGTGGATCAGATGCTTCCAACTGCTTTTAGACAGACGATTAATAGACAAGCAGTTTTTAAGGGTCAAAGGTCGGGTGAGAGGTTCCTTGGTTTTAGGGCTTTTCTTTAGGGTGGGACTATTATGCTCTTTTGATGTCATGAACTGAGTGTCTGCCTTCATACACAAACATATGAATGCAACAGCCAGTACTTAAATTTTGATGGAGAGCAATATGGCATTTAATATGCCAGCATGTGATGATTGTGGTCCTCTGTAGCTCAATTGGTAGAGCATGGTGCTTGTAACATCAGGGTAGTGGGTTCGATCCCCGGGACCACCCATACGTAAAAATGTATGCACACATGACTGTAAGTCGCTTTGGATAAAAGTGTCTGCTAAATGGCATATTATTATTATTATAAACAATTAGGGTAAAAACTAGGAAATCAAAAAACAGGACACTTCAGGATGTGGTTCCACTGTGGACTCTCTGTGAGTTATTTGGCATGTTGAAATAAACAATACGCCTCATGACTTGGTGGTTCCTTTAGAAAAGGATAAACAACAAAGGTATATGCTTGTGTACACTGTAAAAAAAAAAGTACAGTTGTTTCAACTAAGTATTATTATATATATTTATTTTTTAGTTGGCCTAAACTTAGCTCTAACAAAAATTCAGTCAACTTAAAATTATGTGTTTGCTCAAATTGTCTCATATGTTCATTTAATTAGAAATTATTATTTGGGCATCTTACCTAAAAAAAAAAGCCTGTGAAACTACTTACACACAGTGCTACAATGTTTTCAACTTACATATTTGACACACATGATTACATTGTGCATGTTCATTTATACAGTAATTCATATTCAACATGGATGTAGCTCACGGGGGTAAGAAAAAAAATTATGTATGCACTCACTAACTGTAAGTCGCTCTGGATAAGAGTGTCTGCTAAATGACTAAAATGTAATGTAAATGTAAATGTCCTCATCTGGGATTTGCACTCACAAACTCTTCGTTCACTTTTGCACTTCAAAGTAAATCTTAGCTCTGTTAAAAGTAATCTCAATAAAAAATATTTTATTTATCATAGTGATTAAGGAGTAACATTCAAATATGCCCTACCAACATTAAGACAACTATACAGAAACCCCCAAAATCGCTTAAATAAGAAAATCTAATCCGATTTTTGCCAGCAGGAAGATCGGCGAAGCCATGAACCAAGAGGTTGTGAGTTCAACTATCAGGTGAGGACATGTTGAATGCATGTCAACATGGATCAAATATGTAGTTGAAAACATTGTATGATAAAAGCACTGTGTGTGCAACCAGTTGCACAGCCTTTTTTAGTTAAGATGCCCAAATAACAATGTATAGTTGAATGAACATATGAGACAAGTTGAGCAAACACATTTTAAATTGATTGAAGTTGGAGCTGTTCAGGTAACACTTGGACCGAAAAGTTGAGTAAACAAAAGAAAAGGCTTTGGAACCAGTTATTGAATAATAATGAATTGAAACTATTTATTTTTATTTTTTTACAGTGTAAGTCTTTTGAATGAATAAAGCCAGCACACATATTTCCACACAACAGCGAGGGTTGACCTGAGCTCTCGGGCTTGCAGCTTTGACTCTAATCTCCCTTAATTTCTCCCTTCTTCTTGTCCTCCTCGCTCTCCTTCTCTCCATCCCCCTCTCTCTCTCTCTCCGCACCCCGTGGTCTGCCTACTATCGCTCCACCTGTTCAGGAGGGCTATACACAGCCATTTGGGCTTCTGTCTCACACACGCACGGGCATAGTGACGGGCACACACACGCACGGGCACACACACATACACACCGTGCCAGCACTTGGCAGGGAGCAGCCTAAAGCACGCACACTGGTTCCAATGCTCCACACACTCCTCCTGGTCAGGAAATGAGGATGACGTCTCAATAACATGATCCATGGGACGCATAGCTTCATAACAACAATATCAATATTAATGAGGATGACGTCTCATTAACATGATCCATGGGACGTATAGCTTCATAACAACAATATCAATATTAATGAGGATGACGTCTCAATAACACGATCCATGGGACGTATTGTCACGCCCTGACTCAGGGGACGCTTATATGTTGAGTCAGGGTGTGTATATTCTATGTTGTGTAATTCTATGTTTATATTCTAGTATGGGTATTTCTATGTTGGCCGGTGTGGTTCCCAATCAGAGGCAGCTGTCGCTCGTTGTCTCTGATTGGGGACAATACTTAGGCAGCCTATTGGCATGATTGAGTTGTGGGATCTTGTTCCGTGTTGAGGTATGTTGTTTGTGTCTACCTTGGACTTCACGTTTCGTTTCGTTTATTGTTTTGTCAAGTGTTTATTAAGTTTAAATAAACATGTATGCATATCACGCTGCGCCTTGGTCTGACCCGTCTGTAAGCGAGCGTGACAGAAGATCCCACCAAACGAGGACCAAGCAGCGTGTCCAGGAGCAGACAGCCTGGACCTGGGAGGAGATCCTGGACGGTAAGGGATCCTGGACTTGGGAGGAGATTCAGGCTGGGATGGATCGCCGTCCTTGGGAGGAGACAGTGGAGGCCCGGTATAGAGAGGAGAAACGGCGCAAACAGTGCCGACGACGGAGACCCGAGAGGCAACCCCAAGAGACATTTTGGGGGGGGGGCACACGGTGTGGACGACGAGGCAGCAGGAGGCCGTTAAAGGGTGGGTCTGCAGGTTAGGAGAGGAGGCCACCATGTTACGGGGGCTATTGGTTCAGAGGGAGCAGGAGTTATTCGGTCAGAGGGAGGTGCTACAGGAGGCTAAAAGGGAGAAGGAAAGTGTAGAAGCACGGCGAGAGGAGCTGGTTAGTGGTGCGTGTCGCCAGTCCGGTCCGGCCCGTTCCTGCTCCCCGCACTAAGCCAGTGGTGCGTGTTCCCAGTACGGCCCGACCCGTTCCTGCTCCTCGCACCAAGCCAGTACGGCCCGACCCCTTCCTGCTCCTCGCACCAAGCCAGTGGTGCGCGTCGCCAGCCCGGCCCGGCCTGTTCCTGCTCCTCGCACCAAGCCAGTGGTGCGCGTCGCCAGCCCGGTCCGGCCCATTCCTGCTCCCCGCACAAAGCCAGTGGTGCGTGTTCCCAGTACGGCCCGACCCGTTCCTGCTCCCCGCACTAAGCCAGTGGTGCGTGTTCCCAGTACGGCCTGACCCGTTCCTGCTCCTCGCACCAAGCCAGTGGTACGCGTCGCCAGCCTGGCCCGGCCTGTTCCTGCTCCTCGCACCAAGCCAGTGGTGCGCGTCGCCAGCCCGGCCCGGCCTGTTCCTGCTCCTCGCACCAAGCCTGTGGTGCGCGTCGCCAGCCCGGTCCGGCCCGTTCCTGCTCCCCGCACTAAGCCAGTGGTGCGTGTTCCCAGTACGGCCCGACCCGTTCCTGCTCCTCGCACCAAGCCAGTGGTGCGTGTTCCCAGTACGGCCCGACCCGTTCCTGCTCCCCGCACTAAGCCAGTGGTGCGTGTTCCCAGTACGGCCCGGCCTGTTCCTGCTCCTCGCACCAAGCCAGTGGTGCGTGTGTCCAGTCCGGCACGGCCCGTGCCTGTTCCACCGGTGCCTGGTCCGGCACCGGTCAGCTGCTCCACTCCGGAGCCAGAGCAGTGCGCTCCACCGGTGCCCAGTCCAGCTCCGGTCAGCTGCTCCACTCCGGAGCCAGAGCAGTCCGCTCCACCGGTGCCTGATCCAGCTCCGGTCAGCAGCTCCACTCCGGAGCCAGAGCAGTGTGCTCCACCAGGGTCCAGTCCAGATCCGGTCAGCGGCTCCACTCCGGAGCCAGAGCAGTCCGCTCCACCGGTGCCTAGTCCAGCTCCAGTCAGCGGTTCCAGTCCGGAGCCTGAGCAGTCCGCTCCACCGGTGCCTGGTCCAGCTCCGGTCAGCGGCTCCAGTCCAGACCCAGACGTCAGCCCCTCTCCAGGTTCGGGGTCTCCCACACCAGGGTCCAGACAGGGCTTGGAGTATAGTGGGAGGAAGGAGAGGGGAAGCAGCGCGCCGAGGTCCAGACCAGACCAGGGGCGCAACAGGGAGGCGGAGAGTGAGAGGTCGTCACGCCCTGAGCCGGATCCGCCTCCAAGGCGGAATGCCCACCCGGCCCCTACCCTGCTATGTTTATGTTGTGCGGTCGGAGTCCGCACCTTTGGGGTACTGTCACGCCCTGACTCAGGGGACGCTTATATGTTGAGTCAGGGTGTGTATATTCTATGTTGTGCAGTTCTATGTTTATATTCTAGTATGTGTATTTCTATGTTGGCCGGTGTGGTTCCCAATCAGAGGCAGCTGTCGCTCGTTGTCTCTGATTGGGGACCATACTTAGGCAGCCTATTGGCACGATTGAGTTGTGGGATCTTGTTCCGTGAAAGGTATGTTGTTTGTGTCTACCTTGGACTTCACGTTTCGTTTCGTTTATTGTTTTGTCAAGTGTTTATTAAGTTTAAATAAACATGTATGCATATCACGCTGCGCCTTGGTCTGACCCGTCTATGAACGAACGTGACACGTATAGCTTCATAACAACAATATCAATATTAACGAGGATGACGTCTCAATAACATGATCCATGGGACGTATAGCTTCATAACAACAATATCAATATTAACGAGGATGACGTCTCAATAACATGATCCATGGGACGTATAGCTTCATAACAACAATATCAATATTAATGAGGATGACGTCTCAATAACATGATCCATGGGACGTATAGCTTTATAACAACAATATCAATATTAACGAGGATGACGTCTCAATCACGCACACACACTGACTAACACACGCAGACATGCATGCAAGCCCACACACACACATTAGTGATGGGGGAAAAAACTATACAGTTACATATCGGGAGAAATTTGTTTTTACGGTATATCGTATTGTTTTGACAATATTGTAATATTATTTTTGCGCTAGTTGGCTGTACCGGCACCAAAACTCCAGTATGTTTCCTTCATAGCTTGTTCTCCATCTTCTTTTTAAATAGGGAGCCAATTTGTTTTCAGCACTTTTATTTCCATGACTGATGAAATCTCATTTTCTCCTGCTCTCTCTCGTCTCTCTGCAGCAGACATATTGTGAGCAATATGTTTGAAACATCGAATCGCAAT
The DNA here is from genome assembly GCF_020615455.1 of Coregonus clupeaformis. NCBI lineage: Eukaryota > Metazoa > Chordata > Actinopteri > Salmoniformes > Salmonidae > Coregonus > Coregonus clupeaformis. Next base: position 1,197,529 of record NC_059203.1, on the reverse strand, counting down.
CAATTCACAGTATCGTATCGCAATACATATAGAATCGTGAGAATCGTAATACACATTGTGTAAGTATTGAGATAATATCGTATCGCGAGGTCCCTGGCAATTCCCAGCCTTAACACACACACTGACTAACACGCGCACACACACACACACATTATTCGGGTATAAAGAATATGGTCTGGTGTCAGCTCAGCGACACACCTATGTTTACAGGATGTGTGTCTAGCTGGTCTGAGTGCCACCTGTCACCATATCCCTGATACGGATGAACAAAAAGCATACAGAAAGAGTAAGTAACGAGAAAGAAAAGGAAAAAGTAGCCTGAAAAGTCATGCTGTAGTGTAGACATTACCCGAAGCTGTTTCACACATATGGTTTAGATTAAAAATAAATAAATACATTCTGTGTAAAGGAGAGTAGAATAGAATCCAATAGAATAGGGCTAGATAATAGTAGAATAGAATCCAATAGAATAGGGCTAGATAAGAGTAGAATAGAATCCATTAGAATAGGGCTAGATAAGAGTAGAATAGAATCCAATAGAATAGGGCTAGATAAGAGTAGAATAGAATCCAATAGAATAGGGCTAGATAAGAGTAGAATATAATCCATTAGAATAGGGCTAGATAAGAGTAGAATAGAATCCAATAGAATAGGGCTAGATAAGAGTAGATTCATATTTACCTTGTTATAAAGGTAAGTGGGGACCATGTCAGAAAAGTGAAAATATAAAGCACTTCGAAAGCATTTGAAATTTGTTGTTATAAAGAAATATCTCTGATTTTGTTATTAAACACTTCCTCTTAAATCTTTCATCTTAATTTCTTCTTGATAGATAGATATCTCTTGTGCTCCTCTCCTGTACACCAGGTGTCTCCAATCTCCCACTCTAATAAGCATGCAATCTAACAGCTGTGGATAGGGAGAGAGGGAGAGAGAGACATGATAGAGAGAGAGAAAGATAGAGAGAGAGAGAGAAAGGGAGACATGAGAGAGAGAGAGAGAGAGAGAGAGAGAGAGAGAGAGAGAGAGAGAGAGAGAGAGAGAGAGGGATGTTTTGAGAAACAGATGAAGCGGTGAACTGGAATGACCGCCACATCCTCCCTACTACGGTGTATTCCCACAAGGCCAGTAAAAGAGTCACTACATTTAATAACTAGATCAAACGTGACACGTGTGTGTGTCTTGAGGGTAATTGTGTTATGTTTGAGTAGGTAATCAGATGAAAAATGCAGATATAAGAAAAAAGGTTGAGGAATGTTTGTGTGATAAGAGTGAGAACCTGTGTGGTACTGACAATTTGACAAGACTTTCAACTATAGGTCGTCAGAGGAGGATCAAAAACATATTATCATGTAGTTTCATGATCTAAATTCAGTGTAGAAGACCCATGCTGTCAGTTCACTGCCCCTATACACATGCACACACACACTTAGACACTGTCATGGGGGATGGAGTGAGAGGAGAGGCACCACTTATCACTGTCTGACAGCTTCCTCTGAACACACACACACACACACACACACACACGCACACACACACGCCCCTCCTACAGGCCCTCCTGTAGCTCAGTTGGTAGAGCATGGCGCTTGCAACGCCAGGGTTGTGGGTTCGATTCCCACGGGGGGGCCAGTATGAAAAATTTATGCACTCACTAACTGTAAGTCGCTCTGGATAAGAGCGTCTGCTAAATGACTAAAATGTAAATGTAAGTCACAACTCAGGGACATTTCCTGGCGTGTGGCCATTCCGACCCACACATAGTCAACCTTGATGTTGTAACTCAAGGACACCTGACAGACAATGTGACCGTACAACAACAAGAACAACAGCACCAATGTCTGAAACAACAAATGGAGAAGCGCTTCTGTAAAGAGTCAAAATGACTAGCCTTTTGCTTCACAAAAGACACGTAGAGAGCTTCTAAAATACTAATTCTGCTTGTGATTTTAGAAAGATACATTTCCATCAAAAGGCCTCGGTAGTTCAGAGCTCTGAATGCTTAAATCCATATTAAACTAATTACAACACAGAAAAGAAGCATTGCACCCGCCTACCTTCCGCCCCGCACTCCCACCAACAAAACACTCAGGAGAGAGAGAGTGAGAGAGAGTGAGAAAGAGGGAGAAAGAAGGAGAGTCAAAGAGGACAAGAACAGAGGAAGAAGCCTGCCCACAAAGCCAAGGACACAAAAGGGTTAAGCTATCGGCCCCTTAGCACCACCACCAGTACCGTTGTTGCCTCGATCCCCCCGCCCCCGGCCCCCTCCCTCAGTCCCCCCTCCTCCATATGGATCTAATCGGGCAAGAGGCTGGCCAGCTGGGACCCCCAACAGTCACCTGTGAAGGAGACAGAAGGGCCCTGGCTCCCCCAGCCAAGGGCAGAAACACAATACTGTGTTCCAAGGGAAGCAGAGGAGGGGGGAGGGAGGGATAGAGAGGGGGATAGAGGGAGGGAGAGGGGGGTAGAGGGAGGGAGGAGGGGATAGAGGGAGGGAGGAGGGGAGGGAGGGAGAGGGGGGTAGAGGGAGGTTAAAGACATAAGGCACTGAATGCAGCATGGTGAGAGTGGACTGGAAACAAAGCCTGCACCTGGTCTCTGCCTGTCCACACACATTGACAATACAGATCACATCTGTTACACTCTCTCTCCCTCTCTCTCTCTCTGTCTGTGTGTCTGTCTCCTACAAATACACACACACAAGCACATACACACATTGGCACTAGGACACACACGAGCACACAAACACATACTGTCAGGCAGAGCCATCCTCGTGTCCTCCACAGCTAAGCAACAGGTTTCAACAACTCCCCCATGACAACTCCCCATGACAACTCCTCCATGACAACTCCCCCATGACAACCCCCCATGACAACTCTCCCCATGACAACTCTCCCCATGACAACTCTCCCCATGACAACTGGCTAAACAAAGGCTTAGCGCTCCTATATCGGGGCTGTGTGTGTGTGTGTGTGTGTGTGTGTGTGTGTGGTTTCAGCTTTTTTTTTTTTTTTTTTTTTGTCATTTAGCAGACGCTCTTATCCAGAGCGACTTACAGCTTTCCAATGAGGCACACGATGCTAGCTCCATTCAGCTCATTTGAATAACTCCAATTGACAACTCCAATCGGCCAATGGGTTTTTTTATTATAACCTCCCCATTGTCCAATCATCAGGGGCTGTTAAAATATAATTGACAATCTACAGACAGGTAAATATTATCTATAATACTCTGTGGGGCCTTGGTCCAAGAAATCCTGACTGACTTAAGACCAGAGCCCTGTAGTCTCTAGTCAAAACTAGTGCACTATGTAGGGTATAGGGGGCAATTTGGGCAAGTCTGTTGGACAAGAAACAACAGGGAAAATAAATCAGTCTGCATGTTAGAGGCGCCATGAAGGGAGAGGGAAGGAGAGAAAGGGAGAGGGAAGGAGAGAAATAGAGGGAAGGAGAGAAAGAGAGAGGGAAGGAGAGAAAGAGAGAGCGGGAGAGAAAAACAGGATGAGAAAAGTACTGTTTTCACTTGGTTTCATCAGAAAGGCAAGACTGTCAAGCGGCCATGCTGCGTCCCAAATGACACCCTATTCCCTATATAGTTCACTACTTTCGACCAGAGCCCTATGGGCCTTAGTCAACAGTAGTGCACTAAATATGGAACAGGGTGTCATTTTGGACGAAGCCTCAAATGGCCAGGCTGCGTGTTTGTGTTGGCTGGCCTTACTCTCCAGCCCGCAGCAGACTACATAGCTGGCCCCGGCCCAACGTCAACAGAGTACCTTTGTGTGTGTATGTATGTGTGTGTGAGTAAGTAACAGATGTGTCTTCAACGTGAGCCCATCACGTTTCTCAGAGACGGAGAGATGGGAGAAGAGAGGAGGAGAAAGCGAGAAGGCTTCTTCTGACAGACCAGCACTCTTCACCCTCAAAAATACAGTCTATAACCTCGTCACTCAGTGACAAAAATACAAACGGCTGTCCTGGCTGGAGCCTGTAAAAAAATGACTGCAGAGATGGAATAGCACTTACTGGCACTGAATGACAGAGAGAGAGAGCGCGAGAGAGAGAGAGAGAGAGAGAGACAGAGAGAGAGAGAGCGAGAGAGAGAGAGAGAGAGAGAGAGAGAGAGAGAGAGAGAACGAGAGTCAAAGAGGACAATAACAGAGAGAGAAGCAGAAAACAGAGGAATGTACGGCGGACAGACGGCAGCTATAAAAGAGTGGCCCCATGAAAAAAGTAGAATTCAAAGAGCAGGGAAGGAACGGGCGATTGGGAGAGACGACTCGTAAATGCTGTAGTGCCCGAGGGAAAGGAAGTCAGCGCTCTGGGTTTGAATGGCCCTCCACACACCCTATTCCCTATATAATGGCCAGAGGGCTCTGTTCAAAAGTAGTGCACTATATAGGGAATAGGGCTCCATTTGGGACGCAGTCCTCGGCCCCTATTCAATCCCAATTGATCATAATTTCTGTGACATTCTTCTCTTCACAGAGACAATGGAGGTTTGCGTTCATATTGTGCAGCTGGTTGTCATTCTGTTCCACCGAGTACTGTTGCATATGATGAATGCAGGAATCCATATAACGTACATTGTATTCTTGCATTGCAGAAGGACTGATGTTCTCAGCTTAGGCCTAGACCCAGAAACCTGGTTAACGGATTTGATTGAACAAGGTAATTTTTAAGTAAATCTCTATGGACTGCTTTATCATTCAACAAGTCCTCTGATATGCTAGTATCTTGGTCATGTTCGAAACGGTGTCAGACACACACATATGTCTGCAACCGATGGCTCCATTGTAATTTGGTGACCCATTCCAGAGTGACACACCCACCTGCGTCACTGAGCAGTCAGATGGAGTGTGTGTGTTTGTGTTTGTGTGTGTGTTTGTGTTTCTGTGTGTGTGTGTGTGTGTGTGGAGAGAGGAGTGTAGGCTACCAGGTGTCCCAGGGTCTAATTGGAAATTCAGGGAACACACACACACCTGAACAAAACAAAAGCTTGCCCAATAAAACAAAAATCACACAGTGGATAAAGAATAGTGACATAATTCCAATAATCCCCACCCTTCATCCATCCCCATAAAAAAAAGAAAAAAAAAGAAAACTTTGTTCCCACACCAGCAGCACCCAGTAGAACAGGGTTACAGCCCTTCTCACCTCTCCGTGACTAACTGATTTTCTTGCTCATCAATCAGCCGAGTCCCCGCCACCCTGATGTCTCTTTCAACTCCAGCCTGAGCCCATGAAAAACTATCTTGACACTGTCGTAAACCAGAGAGTAATAGATGCTTGTGAGCTCTACTGTCATTCGAAGGGTCAGACAAACCGGCTCCTATTCATTACGAACCGCCTGACATTCCACTTAACCTGCCAACCTCGACAGCACTAGTTTGTTTTATCATGTCGGACATGAACGAAGTCAGAGACAAAGGCAGCTCCGAGGCAAAAGCATGTGTTGTTTGACATTAGTCTACTATAGCAGACACAGGCAGCGTTGGCCATAAAACTGGATGCGAGCTTTGGGACGTTAGGAACAAGAGAGACTAGTAAGGCAAGCTCGTTTGAGACCAGGTGTGAAGAGGGAGGCTTACTGTGAACGGCTCCACCAAGGCAAAGAGGTCATTCAAAGCCAGATGTTCAATACGCCACAGGCCATGTTTAATGCATTAAAAAGGCTTGGTTTCCACAACGCCGATTATGACGGTGGAATACTTGCACTTTGACAGAGGGAAAATGTCAAAAGATGAGTAATAAAAGTGATAAATAGAGTCACATATGGCAGACGTTGGGATTTTACCCCCTGAAGACAATTCAACATTTAAAACATCTTAAATGGTTGGGAACAAGCCAGGAGAATGGAGAGCATGTGTGTAAAACATTGCAGTGAAATTTTGGCCTTGTAACCTACTGTCTTGCATTGAAGTGTAGTCTACAGGCATTTTCACATTATTCTGCAATGAAGTGTAGTCTACAGGCATTTTCACATTATTCTGCATTGAAGTGTAGTCTACAGGCATTTTCACATTATTCTGCATTGAAGTGTAGTCTACAGGCATTTTCACATTATTCTGCATTGAAGTGTAGTCTACAGGCATTTTCACATTATTCTGCATTGAAGTGTAGTCTACAGGCATTTTCACATTATTCTGCATTGAAGTGTAGTCTACAGGCATTTTCACATTATTCTGCATTGAAGTGTAGTCTACAGGCATTTTCACATTATTCTGCATTGAAGTGTAGTCTACAGGCATTTTCACATTATTCTGCATTGAAGTGTAGTCTACAGGCATTTTCACATTATTCTGCAATGAAGTGTAGTCTACAGGCATTTTCACATTATTCTGCATTGAAGTGTAGTCTACAGGCATTTTCTTACTCTTCTCTCTGCAACTTCAACATAAACCCCTTCACCTATAAGGACTGAGGGTGGAGTGAATAAAAACACACATGGAGACATTGAACTATTTCCACACACAGTTCTCCATTAGGCATCAGCCAGCCATGTGTGCCCCAGAGTAGGCCCATGTATGCACTCATCCACTGGGGCTGAGCAGTGGGTTAGTCAGACCTAATGCTCTGTGAGAGACATAACAGTGGGTTAGTCAGACCTAATGCTCTGTGAGAGACTTAACAGTGGGTTAGTCAGACCTAATGCTCTGTGAGAGACATAACAGTGGGTTAGTCAGTCCTAATGCTCTGTGAGAGACAGATAACATTTGGTTAGTCAGTCCTAATGCTCTGTGAGAGACAGATAACAGTGGGTTAGTCAGTCCTAATGCTCTGTGAGAGACAGATAACAGTGGGTTAGTCAGTCCTAATGCTCTGTGAGAGACAGATAACAGTGGGTTAGTCAGTCCTAATGCTCTGTGAGAGACAGATAACAGTGGGTTAGTCAGTCCTAATGCTCTGTGAGAGACAGATAACAGTGGGTTAGTCAGTCCTAATGCTCTGTGAGAGACAGATAACAGTGGGTTAGTCAGTCCTAATGCTCTGTGAGAGACAGATAACAGCGGGTTAGTCGGTCCTAATGCTCTGTGAGAGACAGATAACAGTGGGTTAGTCAGTCCTAATGCTCTGTGAGAGACATAACAGTGGGTTAGTCGGTCCTAATGCTCTGTGAGAGACAGATAACAGTGGGTTAGTCAGTCCTAATAGTGAGAGACAGATAAGGACAACAAAGGGCGAGGCCAGCTGTGCTTAGAACAATGTAGAAAGTGAGTGAGATGAGCTTGGGATCAAATCAAATCAAATTGTATTGGTCACATACACACGTTTAGCAGATGTTATTGCGGGTGTAGCGAAATGCTTATGTTTCTAGCTCCAACAGTGCAGTAATATCTAACAATTCACAACAATACACAAATCTAAAAGTAAAAGAATGGAATTAAGAAATATATAAATATTAGGACGAGCAATGTCGGAGTGGCATAGACTAAAATACAGTAGAATAGAATACAGTATATACATATGAGATGAGTAAAGCAAAAAATATTTAAACATGATTAAAGTGACTAGTGTTCCATTAAATCAAATCAAATTGTATTTGTCACATAGACGTGTTTAGCAGATGTTATTACGGGTGTAGCGAAATGCTTGTGCTTCTAGCTCCGACAGTGCAGTAATATCTAACAAGTAATATCTAACAATTTCACAGCATATACCCAATACACACAAATCTAAGTAAGGAATGGAATTTAAGAATATATACATATATGGACAAGCAATGACAGAGATACAGTAGACTAAGATACAGTAGAATACTATAGAATACAGTATATACATATGAGATGAGTAATGCAAGATATGGAAACATTATTAAAGTGACTAGTGTTCCATTTCTTAAAGTGGCCAGTGATTTCAATAGGCAGCAGCAGCCTCTATTGTGCTAGTGATGGCTATTTAACAGACTGATGGCCTTGAGATAGAAGCTTTCCACCTTCTCCACTGCGGTCCCGTCGATGTGGATAGGGGGGTGCACCCTCTGCTGTTTCCTGAAGTCCACAATCAGCTCCTTTGTTTTGTTGACATTGAATGAGAGATTATTTTCCTGCCACCACACTCCCAGGGCCTCGTCATTGTTGGTAATCAGGCCTACTACTGTTGTGTCGTCTGCAAACTTGATGATTGAGTTGGAGGCGTGCGTGGCCATGCACTCATGGGTGAACAGGGAGTACAGGAGGGGGCTGAGCACGCACCCTTGTGGGGCCCCAGTGTTGAGGATCAGCAAAGTGGAGGTGTTGATTCCTACCTTCACCACCTGGGGACGGCCCGTCAGGAAGTCCAGGACCCAGTTGCACAGGGCGGGGTTCAGACCCAGGGCCCCGAGCTTAATGATGAGCTTGGAGGGTACTATGGTGTTGAATGCTGAGCAATAGTCAATGAAAGGCAATCTTACATAGGTATTCCTCTTGTCCAGATGGGATAGGGCAGTGTGCAGTGCGATGGCGATTGCATCGTCTGTGGATCTATTGGGGCGGTAAGAAATTGAAGTGGGTCTAGGGTGTCAGGTAAGGTAGAGGTGATATGATCCTTAACTAGCCTCTCAAAGGACTTCATGATGACAGAAGTGAGTGCTATGGGGCGATAGTCATTTAGTTCAGTTACCTTTGCTTTCTTGGGTACAGGAACGATGGTGGACATCTTAAAGCAAGTGGGGACAGCAGAGAGATTGAATATGTCCGTAAACACTCCAGCCAGCTGGTCTGTGCATGCTCTGAGGACGCGGCTAGGGATGCCGTCTGGGCCGGCAGCCTTGCGAGGGTTAACACGCTTAAATGTCTTACTCACGTCGGCCACAGAGAAGGAGAGCCCACAGTCCTTGGTTGCGGGCCGCATCGGTAGCACTGTGTTATCCTCAAAGCAGATGAAGAAGGTGTTTATCTTGTCCGGAAGCAGGACGTCGGTGTCCGCGATGTGGCTGTTTTCCCTTTGTAGTCCATGATTGTCTGTAGACCCTGCCACATACGTCTCGTGTCTGAGAGGTTGAATTGCGACTCCACTTTGTCTCTATACTGACGTTTTGCCTGTTTGATTGCCGTACGGAGGGAATAACTACACTGTTTGTATTCTGCCATATTCCCAGTCACCTTGCCATGGTTAAATGCGGTGATTCGCGCTTTCAGTTTTGGCGAATGCTACCATCTATCCACGGTTTCTGGTTTGGGTAGGTTTTAATAGTCACAGTGGGTACAACATCTCCTACACACTTCCTGATTAACTCAGTCACCGTATCCGTGTATTCGTTGATGTTATTCTCAGAGGCTACCCAAAACAATCTTGAAGCATGGATTCCTATTGGTCAGACCAGCGTTGAATAGTCCTTAGCACGGGTATTCCTGTTTGAGTTTCTGCCTATAGGAAGGGAGGAGCAAAATGGAGTCGTGATCAGATTTGCCGAAGGGAGGGCGGGGGAGTGGTCTAATATTTTCACAGAGCAAGTGCTACAGTCAATGTGTTGGTAGAACTTCGGTAGCGTTTTCCTCAAATGTACTTTGTTAAAATCCCCAGCTACAATAAATGCGGCCTCAGGATATGTGGTTTCCAGTTTGCATAAAGTCCAGTGTAGTTATTTGAGGGCCGTAGTGGTATCGGCTTGAGGGGGAATATAAACAGCTGTTACTATAACCAAAGATAATTCTCTTAGGAGGTAATACGGTCAGCATTTGATTGTGAGGTACTCTAGGTCGGGTGAACAAAAGGACTTGAGTTTCTGTATGTTATCACAATCACAACATGAGTAGTTAATCATGAAACACACAACCCCCTCTTTCTTCTTCCCGGAGAGTTCTTTCTTCCTGTCTGCGCGATGTACTGAGAACCCAGCTGGCTGTATGGACGAAGACAGTATACCTGGAGAGAGACATGTTTCCGTGAAATAGAGTATGTTACAATCCCTGATGTCCCTCTGGAAGGAGATTCTCGCCTTGAGCTTGTCTACTTCTATCCAGAGACTGAACATTAGCGAGTAATATACTCGGAAGCGGTGGATGGTGTGCGCGCCTCCTAAGTCGGACTAGAAGTCCACGCCGAATACCTCTCCTCGGCCGGTGGTGTTTTAGATCAGCCTCTGGAATCAGTTCAATTGCCCTTGGGGGTACGAACAAAGGATCCAATTCGGGAAAGTCGTATTCCTGGTCGTATTGCTGGTGAGTTACCGCCACTCTGATATCCCAAAGTTATTTCCGGCTGTATGTAATAACACAAAAATAAGTTGCAAAGTTGCTTAGGAGCTAGAAGCAGAGCTGCCCTATCCGTCGGCGCCATCTTGTGTGTGTATGCATGATTCGGTGCATTTGTGTGCATAAGAATGTGTGTGTGTGTCTCCAATGTGTGTGTTTCTAAGTGTGTGTGTCTTGGTGTGTGGGGAGTGTATTATTCTTCTTCTATGTTCCATACTACTGACGCTGCGTCTCCCTTCCCTGTACAGTCAGTCACAGGGCCATAACTCACGGCTTAGGACAGGAAAATAGACAAACGGACAGCCGAGGCCCCGGAGAGTTTGTTTGCTCTCCATTATTAATGACATACATGGCCGCCCCTTCCCCCTCCCTCTCATCCCTCACTCTCAGAGAGGAATGTGAAACAGAAACCTGGGAGGGGAGGCACGTGCTGACCTGAGAGAGAGAGGTAGTTGGGGCATGAGGTAAAGAGGTTGGGGGAGAGAGGGAGAGGGGAGAGAGAGAGAGCGAGAGAGCCAGAGAGAGATAGAGAGAAAGGGGGGTGGGGGGAGAGAGAGAGAGCGAGAGAGAGAGAGAGTGACCTGGGCCCTGACAGTAAATCTCAGTAAGACAAAAATAATGGTGTTCCAAAAAAGGTCCAGTTGCCAGGACCACAAATACAAATTCCATCTAGACACCGTTGCCCTAGAGCACACAAAAAACTATACATACCTCGGCCTAAACATCAGCGCCACAGGTAACTTCCACAAAGCTGTGAACGATCTGAGAGACAAGGCAAGAAGGGCCTTCTATGCCATCAAAAGGAACATAAAATTTGACATACCAATTAGGATCTGGCTAAAAATACTTGAATCAGTTATAGAACCCATTGCCCTTTATGGTTCTGAGGTCTGGGGTCCGCTCACCAACCAAGAATTCACAAAATGGGACAAACACCAAATTGAGACTCTGCATGCAGAATTCTGCAAAAACATCCTCCGTGTACAACGTAAAACACCAAATAATGCATGCAGAGCAGAATTAGGCCAATACCCGCTAATTATCAAAATCCAGAAAAGAGCCGTTAAATTCTATAACCACTTAAAAGGAAGTGATTCCCAAACCTTCCATAACAAAGCCATCACCTACAGAGAGATAAACTTGGAGAAGAGTCCCCTAAGTAAGCTTGTCCTGGGCCTCTGTTCACAAACACAAACAGACCCCACACAGCCCCAGGACAACAACAACAACACAATTAGACCCAACCAAATCATGAGAAAACAAAAAGAGAATTACTTGACACATTGGAAAGAACAAACAAAAAAACAGAGCAAACTAGAATGCTATTTGGCCCTAAACAGAGAGTACACAGTGGCAGAATACCTGACCACTGTGACTGACCCAAACTTAAGGAAAGCTTTGACTATGTACAGACTCAGTGAGCATAGCCTTGCTATTGAGAAAGGCCGCCGTAGGCAGACCTGGCTCTCAAGAGAAGACAGGCTATGTGCACACTGCCCACAAAATGAGGTGGAAACTGAGCTGCACTTCCTAACCTCCTGCCAAATGTATGACCATATTAGAGACACATATTTCCCTCAGATTACAGCGATCCACAAAGAATTCGAAAACAAACCCAATTTTGATAAACTCCCTTATCTACTGGGTGAAAAACCACAGTGTGCCATCACAGCTGCAAGATTTGTGACCTGTTGCCACAAGAAAAGGGCAACCAGTGAAGAACAAACACCATTGTAAATACAACCCATATTTATGTTTATTTATTTTCCCATTTGTACTTTAACTATTTGCACATTGTTACAACACTGTATATATACATAATATGACATTTGAAATGTCTTTATTCTTTTGAAACTTCTGAGTGTAATGTTTACTGTTAATATTTATTGTTTATTTCACTTTTGTTTACTATCTACTTCACTTGCTTTGGCAATGTTAACATACGTTTCCCATGCCAATAAAGCCCTTAAATTGAATTGAATTGAATTGAGAGAGACAGAGAGAGAGAGAGAGAGAGAGAGAGAGAGAGAGAGAGAGAGAGAGAGAGAGAGAGAGAGAGAGAGAGAGAGAGAGAGAGAGAGAGAGAGAGAGGAGGGAAAGAGAGAGAGAGAGAGAGACAGAGAGAGAGAGAGAGAGAGAGAGAGAGAGAGAGAGAGAGAGAGAGAGAGAGAGAGAGAGAGAGAGAGAGAGAGAGAGAGAGGAGGGAAAGAGAGAGACAGAGAGAGGAGAGAGAGAGAGGAGAGAGAAGAGAGAGAGAGAGAAGAGGGAAAGCGAGAGAGAGAGGGAAAGAGAGAGAGAGGGAAAGAGAGAGAGAGAGGGAAAGAGAGAGACAGAGACAGCGAGAGAGCGAGAGAGAGATAGAGAGAAAGGGGGGTGGGGGTACCTCTGTGTCTCTGTGGGTAGGCCCTGTGCATGGTCCTGATAGAAATCATGTTTCTGATAGAGATTATGGTTCTGATAGAGATCATGGTTCTGATAGAGATTAGGGTTCTGATAGAGATCATGGTTCAAAAGCAAACTCCCTCCAAGGCTGGAAACACACACGCACACTACGTTCTCTCACACACCTGCACATACACTACACTCAAACGACCACCGACGATAGGGTTCGCCAACCACCACTGACACTAAAGGCGTCCGCATGCTTCAGTTCGGCTGGCGCCTAGCCGAACTGAACAAGTGTGCACGCATACTCCGTTAAAAGACCTTCGCTTGAAAAACAAGAATAAAGCGGCATCTTGAGACAACATAGCCTGTATACACTTCCTCAAAATAGTCAGAATTGATCTAAGATAATTCAAGAAATCTGTCATTAATTTTGAAGTTTTTGCAGAAGAGATCTTAGTCTGGCAATTTTTCTATGAAAACATGTGCATGAAAACAATTTGTCTCTCGTTGAATGACAACAAATACTTTATTGAAGAATCCCTACTGTTGACCAATCACTAATGAAGGGGCTTGCCTCCAGAAATGTTTTTGTGTGCCCGAACATTCTGAAAAAACCCTCACTGAAGTCCAAAACTAACAAAAACGTTACAAAATGTCGTCCTAATATATGCACAAACTCTACCGAACTGTTTCACTGGGAAGCATGCGGACGCCTTAAGGGCCATTTCTCAGGGGCCCAACAAGCCGTTTAGCACCATCACTCCCCCAAGACCCCCTCTCCAAGACAGGAGGCACATACAGTATCTTCAAACCAGTACAGTGAACAAAGGCCTGCAGTTCTGGGTCACTAGGCTGGGGCACACGACATTACCCTGAGCCGACCCTACCAAACCCCTGCCTCACAAGAAAGCCGGTTTGGGGAGGACGACGACAATGGGGCATTCACACACACACACACACACACACACACACACACACACACACACACACACACACACACACACACACACACACACACACACACACACACACACACACACACACACACACACACACACACACACACACACACACACACACACACACACACACAAACTTACACTCTCATATTCACATTACTCATACACACACACACACACACACACACACATACATGTGGTCCTCTGTAGCTCAGCTGGTAGAGCACGGTGCTTGTAACGCCAAGGTAGTGGGTTCGATCCCCGGGACCACCCATACACAAAATTTTATGCACGCACGACTGTAAGTCGCTTTGGATAAAAGCGTCTGCTAAATGGCATATTATTATACACAAGCACTCATACACACACACACACACACACACACAGCACTCTCTCTCTCACACAACAGCACTAACACACCACACAGACGACATGCGAGAAACAGTTGATTAGAGAGCAAATCGTTGTGATTGGGACCACTTCTGATCACAAGATAACTGGTATAAACTAAGGCTGGGATTTCTTCCCCCATCACTAGTATAAACTAGGGATAAATTATTCTAAAATTATAAAAAGCTAAGAGAATGTAATGTATGTAGATGTTTGAACGTTTAAAAAAAAAGATAACTACTGCATTGCATCATAATATAATAGATTTTTAAAAACAATTTAGTAGACGCTCTTATCCAGAGTGACTTACAGGAGCAATTAGTGCCTTGCTCAAGGGCAAATCGACAGATGTTTCACTTAGTTGGTTCAGGGATTCGAACCAGCAACCTTCCGGTTACTCGCCCAACGCTCTTAACCGCTAGGCTACCTGCTGCCCCTATATCAACCACTTTGACAAATGATTCTACTTTGAAACTGTTGAAAATTCACGAGTAGACAGAACCTCTCGCTCTCACACACACACACACACACACACGGCTCCTGCTGTCAAGAGTGTGACAATTTCCAGCCGGCCTCCAGACGCGAGACTCCCTGTCTCCAGCCTGCCCAGTCCTTTCTCCCAACAGGCGTGGAGTCCTGCTCTACTTGGCTGACACTAGTCAGGTTCCCTCTCTGTCTATATGTCTGTCTCTCTCTCTGTCTGTCTGTCTCTCTATTCCTCTCTCTCCATTCCCTGCACCCCAGCAAACATAAATACAAAGAGATGAGTCCACTCACCTCAAAACATGCCACGCATCACCCTAAGAAGCAGCAGAGCTCAACTTGAAAAATATTTAGCTTGCCCTACACTATAATAAATATACTACGTATGTACGCTATGGAACAGTGTGAGGCTTGCACACAGTGGTAACAATAAGAGCATTATCTGGATATTACTCTTAACAGTGTGTTGCCAGGTAAACTTTTAGGCATAAGGAAAACATGAAAGATAGCAATATCCTTCTTTAACCTTCACTGACTCTGTATATTGACTTGAGCCTCACCTCAATATAAGCATCCATTTTGTTTACCTTAAAAGCTTTTGCCACACGTAAGAAGCAACTAAGAAGCAACGTCCGAGTGGTAAGTAGTCTTACATTTACAGTGTCAGTGTGTGTTCCAATTCAAAACCAGACGCAACACCACAACAAACAGTCATTTCCAACATTGAGCTGACAGAATTGATCTCAAAAGGCAACAGTTTTCCAGTGCTAAGCTAACTGTTAGCCATGTGCATCCCTCTCTTCCTTCAGCAGATAAAGAGATGAGGAGAAGATTACAAAGAGGGGATGATGCACCATCTGGACAGACGGGAATTAGGCTAGACAAAGCACACAAAAGACAAAGCACACAAAATACACACAAGACAAAGCACACAAAATACACACAAGAAAAAAAAAGACTGAGTACGCAACAGAGACAAAGTGTTTTACCTCCACCCTAGTAGTCGGCTCTTGTCTGTTGGTGACTTTGCTTTCTTATCCTTCTCTGTTCTCTGTTTTTCGTCTCTCTCTCTCTCCACTCCTTCATATGTCAGGCATGTGTTTGTGTTCCCACATATGTGAGCCCCAGTGTGGAGGAGGCCAGAAAAACACAGATGGCTCCCAGATGGAAGAGGATAGCCAGGCCTCTCTCTCTCTCTCTCTCTCTCTCTCTCTCTCTCTCTCTCTCTCTCTCTCTCTCGATGTCACTGACGAGGCCACGCCCCCCTCGGTGGAGCTCAGCCAATGCCGCACTAATCTATTTAATGTATTTACCGACAGGCCTCGTAATAAACATAACTAATTGTCCTGGCACCTACAGACTAAACAGAGGCCGTGCCAAGAAGGGGGGGGGGTATTACTTTCCTTTTAACCTCCCTTCAAGAGTGGGGCTCTCACAATGTTTTATACCCCCTCCGTGGTCCTTTTTCTTTTTGTTTTACCAACTTAATGCAGTCTGGTAGACCATTGAATCCAGTGTGTGGACATGTGAGGGGAGATGAATGCAACCTCTTGTCCTCGAGCTTCACTGAGTTAAACGTAAGCCACCGAATGACTTATCTGCAATACAAAAACAGATTCAAAAGAGAGAAAGATGGAAACAAATCGTAGAAAGTGGATGGTTTTTGCTTTCCACCAAAATGTTTGGGGCATGGAAGCCTCTAAAAATAAATGTTTAGTGCTGACTTTAGATTGTGTGGCGAGTCAATTATTAGGCTCTATAAATGACAACTGGCAAACCACGGTACACATAATCAAGGCTTTTCAAAATTCCAGACAAGGGTCCTCTAAAATAACACACACAACTGCTCAAAACAACAACAAACAAACAGTAGTCAAACACAAGCAGTTCATTAAGAAGTGATATAGCTCAGCCTTACACACACACACACACACGCACACACACTAATGGCTTCCCAAGGTTCAGCAGATACTTCTGGTTGCGCACATACACACACAGCACAGCTTTATCGGATATCCTTGGACTGATACAGAGAGTGCATCTGGCCTTGGGAGAGAGGGCCAGAGCGCCATGGTAGGGGGAACAGGAGGCGCAGCACTGACTGCGGGTGCTCTGCAGATGCTAACCCAGATGCTCGCTAGCCCTTCAGATCAGTGTGTCCACGCTAGCTAGCTAACTAGCACATCATACCAGATAACCCACACCAACCAACCACTCTTAGCCCTTTCGTTTTCTCTGCCACACTGTCTGAACTGTGTATGATAGAGTGGGAAAGGAAAGCATACACTTATGTAATCATTTTTTAATGAGGAAAGTCAATACTGAATGTGGTATGGAATTGCTTTAGCTCCTTCTTCATGCAGTCTCCCACAGCTGTTAACCATTGTGCTGAACTGTGCAGCCCGAGATTGAAAAAGAAAAGGGGCCGTTTCTAGCTGCCTACAAAATTAGATATCCCAGTGAACCTTGAGCATCTGGTTCTGTTCACACGCTCTCTCTCCGAACATCTACTTTTATAAAAATAAACAGAGAGCTTAAACGACAGCACCAGCGCTCTCCTCCAGTCCAGAGCTGGGAGGAACGAGGAGTTTGGACATTGGAGGGTCTGAAGGGGGTAGAGAGAGAAACATAAAATCATTACCTCACTCAATCACTCATTTTTCCTTGTGTTGGATGGTTTGTTGTGCGAGCGAAGGCAATAGGGGGATGGTTGTGGTCTTGAGTCCACAATGATATAGCTACGGATCCAATGGATACAGCAGTGTTGGGCCAAAGCCTTGACCATTTGGAGTGTGTGTGTGTGTATGTGTGTTCCCACAAAGCCTCAACCAAAGTGTAGTCCCACCTCGGTAAGTGATAATGTATTTTGGATGACCCACACTCAGATGCAATCATTACCCCATCTACAGTACGTTGACAGTGAAGAGTGCCAAAGGTAGCCTACTCTGCCAGGGATGGGGCCTGTCATGTGGTCTCAATCAAAAACCATCCTCCTTCAGCAAAAGACCCAGGCACAAACAGCTCCCCTCTTGGAGCGAACCCAAAAGCCTTTATACACACTTTACACTCACACCACCTTGTGCTAGGAAAACACAGCGGCCCCCGGTCAGCTGAGTTGACTACTGAAAGGAGTCATTATTATCACAAAAGGTGGCCACGCAGCCTTGTGGTGGCTCCAATGCCTCATGAATGGCTGTGGTGGCTGCTGATGGGAGGCTCCATCTCAAAGGGGGCTGGGGTAAAAAATAACTTTGCTTCTGAAATGGGCAATTATCTCCTGGCATTTTAACAAGCCCCAGAGGGCAACAAAGCTGGGGCGAGCCCGGCAGTGCTGTGGGCCCCCTCTTCTCTGTGCAGAGAAAGCCACCAACCACCACAACGCAACAGGAGCCCCATTATGCTAAGGCAACGCACATATGGTCTGAACGCAACGGATAATGTACTAGCCTTAGCGCTACGTTTGGTTTATATCTCTGACGGCTTCAGTCAAATGTTGGGCTGCATTAGCATATGAAGCCATTCAAGAAAGTTTTAGGTGACGAATGTTTGCGAAGCACGCAGGGTGGGAGGCAGCAGCATTTACTGCAATTTCATTGGTGATAATGGCATAATGACTGCTAATACTTAGCAAACAGCAGACAAACATGGAAGCCTACTCAGGAAGTAAACAAACAGACAAAAAAGTATGGCCTTTTGTCAATTGGATTTGCTAAACTCCTGTGTCCTCTCTGGTAATCGAGGAGTGGCGGCAAGGAGAGGGAAAGTGGCCGAAAATGTGCTTGTATGAAATGAGACTCTCCTCCAATCACACGGCATCAGGCAAATGACGAGTTATGATTTTCATATGCACATTTCCATGGAAAATTTTCATTTCATTTATAAAAAGTCTTCATATCTCAAAATCAATGTCATGTGGTTAATCAAAATTCTATCTAAATGAAAATTATACAAATCTAAAAGTAACTTCTATTGCCATTGCCAATATATAAAAATAGCATGCATAAACCAACAAATAAAAACATTGCAGCCTACATGTTGAAAATATCCTGATAAAAAAAAGAAACTATAAATCACATTGGCTACACATGGCCTGTCTGCAAGGAACTTGAAACATTGTATCAACTATTAACTTGGTCCAGCCCGATCGTGCTACCATACTTGCAACATTGTAAGGCCCTCAGAGTTTCTGCGCCAGTGAGCTCCGGACAGACAGACACATCTGTAGATTATTTGCGCAAGAGATCAGGTAGGCCGATTTTGACTTTCCACCAGATGTCACGCCCTGGCCTTGAGAGGCCCGTTGTCTTTAGTTGGTTTGGTCAGGGCGTGAGAATCTATGCTAGAAATTCTATGTTTATGTTCTAGGTATTGTATTTCTATGTTTGGCCGGGTGTGATTTCCAATCAGAGACAGCTGTCGCTCGTTGTCTCTGATTGGGGATCATACTTAAGTAGCCTGTTTGCCTACCTTAGTTGTGGGATCTTGTTCCTGTGTTAGGCTTGTTTTGTGTATAGCCTTGGACTTCACGTTACGTTGGTTTGTTGTTTTGTTTTGTGTTTATTGCACCTTGGTCTGACCCGTCTCTCAACGATCGTGACAGAAGATCCCACCAAACAAGGACCAAGCAGCGTGGCCAGGAGCGGACATCCTGGACATGGGAGGAGATCCTGGATGGTAAGGGATCTTGGACATGGGAGGAGATCCAGGCTGGGATGGATCGCCGTCCTTGGGAACAGACAGAGGATGCCCGGGTTAGAGAGGAGCAACGGCAACACAGAAGGTGCCGGCCGAGGAGGAAGCCCGAGAGACAGCCCCAATATTTTTTTGGGGGGGCTAAAAGGGTGGTCGGGGATCGATAGAGAAGAGCCCCGACCACTGCACTTGTGGGGGCTCAAGGAGGAGTCCTCACTGGAGGAGGACTGGGCACGGAGAGTAAAAGACTGGTACAGTCGGAGATCTCTAACGACAGTTCCCAGTCCGGTACACCTCGTGCCTGCGTCTCGCACCAAGCTAGTGGTGCGTGTTCCCAGTCCGGTACGGCCCGTGCCTGCTCCTCGCACCAAACCAGTGGTGCGTGTCGCCAGCCCGGTACGCCCCGTACCTGCTCCCCGCACCAAGCCAGTGGTGCGTGTTCCCAGTCCAGTACGGCCCGCCCCTGCGACTCGCACCAAGCCAGTGGTGCGTCTTCCCAGTCCAGTACGGCCCATCCCTGCTCCTCGCACCAAACCAGTGGTGCGTGTCGCCAGCCCGGTACGCCTCGTACCTGCTCCCCGCACCAAGCCAGTGGTGTGTGTTCCCAGTCTAGTATGGCCCGTCCCTGCTCCTCGCGCCAAACCAGTGGTGCGTGTCGCCAGCCCGGTACGCCCCGTACCTGCTCCCCGCACCAAACCAGTGGTGCGTGTTCCCAGTCCAGTACGGCCCGTCCCTGCTCCTCGCACCAGACCAGTAGTGCGTGTCGTCAGCCCGGTACGCCCCGTACCTGCTCCCCGCACCAGGCCAGTGGTGCGTGTCCCCAGTCCGGCCTGGCCCGTTCCTGCTCCTCGCACCAGACCTGTGGTGCGTGTCTCCAGTCCGGGCCGGCCCGTTCCTGCTCCTCGCACCAGACCAGTGGTGCGTGTTCCCAGTCTGGCCCGGCCCTGCTCCTCACACCAAGCCAGTGGTGCGTGTTCCCAGTCCGGCACGGCCCGTGCCCGTTCCACCGGTGCCTGGTTCAGCACCGGTCAGCTGCTCCACTCCGGAGTCAGAGCAGTCCGCTCCACCGGTGCCTAGTCCAGCTCCGGTCAGCGGCTCCACTCCGGAGCCAGAGCAATCTGCTCTGCCGGTGCCCAGTCCAGCTCCGGTCAGCGGTTCCACTCCGGAGCCAGAGCAGTCCGCTCCACCGGTGCCCAGTCCAGCCCCGGTCAGCGGCTCCATTCCGGAGACAGAGTAGTCTGCTCCAAAGGTTACCAGTCCAGCTCCGGTCAGCGGTTCCACTCCAGAGCCAGAGCAGTCCGCTCCACCGGGGTCCAGTTCAGCTCCAGTCAGCGACTCTACTTCAGACCCAGACGTCAGCCCCTCTCCAGGTTCGGGGTCTCCCACACCAAGATGAGAGAGGCCTGTAATTTTCATCATAGGTACACGTCAACTATGACAGACAAATTGAGGAAAAAAAATCCAGAAAATCACATTGTAGGATTTTTTATGAATTTATTTGCAAATTATGGTGGAAAATAAGTATTTGGTCACCTACAAACAAGCAAGATTTCTGGCTCTCACAGACCTGTAACTTCTTCTTTAAGAGGCTCCTCTGTCCTCCACTCGTTACCTGTATTAATGGCACCTGTTTGAACTTGTTATCAGTATAAAAGACACCTGTCCACAACCTCAAACAGTCACACTCCAAACTCCACTATGGCCAAGACCAAAGAGCTGTCAAAGGACACCAGAAACAAAATTGTAGACCTGCACCAGGCTGGGAAGACTGAATCTGCAATAGGTAAGCAGCTTGGTTTGAAGAAATCAACTGTGGGAGCAATTATTAGGAAATGGAAGACATACAAGACCACTGATAATCTCCCTCGATCTGGGGCTCCACGCAAGATCTCACCCCGTGGGGTCAAAATGATCACAAGAACGGTGAGCAAAAATCCCAGAACCACATGGGGGGACCTAGTGAATGACCTGCAGAGAGCTGGGACCAAAGTAACAAAGCCTACCATCAGTAACACAATACGCCGCCAGGGACTCAAATCCTGCAGTGCCAGACGTGTCCCCCTGCTTAAGCCAGTACATGTCCAGGCCCGTCTGAAGTTTGCTAGAGTGCATTTGGATGATCCAGAAGAGGATTGGGAGAATGTCATATGGTCAGATGAAACCAAAATAGAACTTTTTGGTAAAACTCAACTCGTCGTGTTTGATGGACAAAGAATGCTGAGTTGCATCCAAAGAACACCATACCTACTGTGAAGCATGGGGGTGGAAACATCATGCTTTGGGGCTGTTTTTCTGCAAAGGGACCAGGACGACTGATCCGTGTAAAGGAAAGAATGAATGGGGCCATGTATCGTGAGATTTTGAGTGAAAACCTCCTTCCATCAGCAAGGGCATTGAAGATGAAACGTGGCTGGGTCTTTCAGCATGACAATGATCCCAAACACACCTCCCGGGCAACGAAGGAGTGGCTTCGTAAGAAGCATTTCAAGGTCCTGGAGTGGCCTAGCCAGTCTCCAGATCTCAACCCCATAGAAAATCTTTGGAGGGAGTTGAAAGTCTGTGTTGCCCAGCGACAGCCCCAAAACATCACTGCTCTAGAGGAGATCTGCATGGAGGAATGGGCCAAAATACCAGCAACAGTGTGTGAAAACCTTGTGAAGACTTACAGAAAACGTTTGACCTGTGTCATTGCCAACGAAGGGTATATAACAAAGTATTGAGAAACTTTTGTTATTGACCAAATACTTATTTTCCACCATAATTTGCTAATAAATTCATTAAAAATCCTACAATGTGATTTTCTGGATTTCTTTTTCTCATTTTGTCTGTCATAGTTGACGTGTACCTATGATGAAAATTACAGGCCTCTCTCATCTTTTTGAGTGGGAGAACTTGCACAATTGGTGGCTGACTAAATACTTTTTTCCCCACTGTATGTGATGTTTTCTATGTTTAAGATTCGTATTTCTATGTTTGGCCGGGTATCATTCCCAATCAGAGGCAGCTGTCGCTCGTTGTCTCTGATTGGGGATCATACTTAAGTAGCCTTGTTGCCTACTATGTTTGTGGGATCTTGTTCCGTGTTAGGCTTGTATGTGTATAGCCTGAGGACTTCACGTTACGTTGTTTCTTGTTTTGTTTATGTTTATTGAGTTTAATAAAAATTTACGCTTTTCACGCTGCACCTTGGTCTGACCCGTCTCTCAACGTTCATGACACCAGATCAGAGCATTACATTTTTTCCCCTTTCATGCTGAGTGGTTATCAAAAGGGAGAGCTGGAAAGACTTTTCAAATAGGCTACGTTGAGGAACTATTGTCATTCTCAATGGACGCATAAACAGACTTTGTTTACTTGCTGTTTGAGGCAAAGAAAAAATTACTTTGAGAAGCTACACAGTGATGGTGAGTTAAGACAATCAGATCCCCAAATGGGCACATTCATAGGCCTACATTTGCGCGCAGGCCAGGTAGCCTAGGCCTACTTCTATGCGTAAAACAGGTGCGCGTCCTTACTCAAGATTGACAGGAGCGCTCCAAACAAAAGACAATTAATACATTGACAACTTGTAAATGGAATGAAATAAACCAAAACTTTTTTCTCACAAGTGTAGCCTAGGTTGTGCGCTCTGCAAACAACGTGTCCACTCTTACAATGACAACGGTAAGACTGTAATAACAATATATTGAATGCATGAACAGATATTACCATAACCAAACAAACATTGTAGATTTGAAATTGTGGGAATTAACGGTAAATGTACTACTGGTGATACTGGTGTGTCATCCCCGCGGCCTCCGCAACGGATTAGTCCACTGAGACAGGCGTGAATCAGACAGGTGTCTCGTGTGCCATAATTTTTTACAATATATATTTGCCACTGCTCGACTAAAAACATCTCAGTTGACCAACAGCATATCGGACCAATTGTCACGATCGTTTACAGACGGGACGGACCAAGGTGCAGCGTGATATGCATACATGTTTATTTATATTGAATAAACACCACGACAAAACAACAAATGAAACGAAACGTGAAGTCCAAGGTAGACAAACAACATACCTCACACGGAACAAGATCCCACAACTAACTCGTGCCAAAAGGCTGCCTAAGTATGGTCCCCAATCAGAGACAACGAGCGACAGCTGCCTCTGATTGGGAACCACACCGGCCAAAATAGAAATAGACATACTAGAACATCAACATAGAAATATACAACATAGAACATACACACCCTGACTCAACATATACGAGTCCCTTGAGTCAGGGCGTGACACCAATCGACTAAATGGGGTCAGCCCTACAGAATTCAAAACTCTTCCGTGAAGTACTCAAGTAGGATACACTTGTGCTTCTTCACCAGAAGGAGACTATCGAGGAGGGGAGGACCGTCTCCCGTTTGCCTACTAACGATTTTAAATCCTAGAGTAGAGAGGACGGAGAGAGGGGGGACTTTTTCCCAAATGAGAAAAGGCCTTTGAGGCAGCTTGAGTGTCTTACATCAGTAAATACATTTCCAATAAGACATACATGACTGAAAACATTCATTAACTTCATTTGCAATAATGACTGCTAATGCTGCGCAAACATGCTAACGCTAGCCAACATGCTAACGCTAGCCAACACTAAATTGCTAACAACATGCAAATAGGGCTCCATGCAGTAAGTAAACAAAAAACACTAGGATGCTGCTAAGTGTATTTTCTTTCAGCCGTAAAGCATCTATCCCCCCCACCTTGGTTCAAGTAGACGCAAGAGATTGTTTGTGTGTTGTTTTTTTGTCTCTTGAAAGGCCAAGCTTGTCTTTCGACATTCACAGGCTTGAGAGCCAGCCAAAACAGATCACTCCTTGGCTTGCCTCCCACCCACCATATCTCAGGCCACAGGGGTTCCCTTGGAATCAATGAAGGCACAATGGCACCTCAATCTTTGTGTGTGTCTCTCTCTCAAAAATAGTGCACTATGAAGGGAATATGGTGCCATTTTGAACACACCCCTGCTCTCCTCTGCTCCAGCACCTCTCTACCGCCACACTACTGCAAGGAACTCATTGTGCTTTATGTGTGCATTCTGGAGGTACTGGCCTTTTTTGGAAAATGTGCTTATTTTTCTGTCCTGTGCTAATAATAGACAGATGAAGAGATGACTTCACACCTTAACCATTGGCTGGAGTCTCTCTCTCTCTCTCTCTCTCCCTCTCTCTCTCTTTTGCTTTTCTTTGCAGACTCCTGCCTTAGATTATCAGAGGAGGAAACCGCATGAGTCCCGTCTGATCTTTTAATGCCCTCTTTTCCATTACATCTGGTGTGGGGACAACCTGACAGGAGACATAATGATTTTCTCCATGTCTGCTAGGATCATTTAGGGTGAAGGAAAAAAATGTAAAATAAATATGATGCTTGGCAGTGGTCTGGTCACATGCTAAAGTGAGGGACTATTTTCCTCACTGTATGCTCGGCACACTAATGATATCAAATCAGAACAGGCCATGTGAAGTCCTACGGGGAGGATGGTTGGCGGGGGGTGTTCTCTTCTTGGCCTCATCCCCAAGAAGTCTCAATTCAAAGCTATTGATTCACTCAAAGGCTTGTTCGCAGCTCATCCCGGGGATATTAAAAACAAATGGGTGGGGTGAAACGCTTCGAGCGAAAACACCAAAATATCCATTGACTGCTACTTTAGCCCCCCCCCCCCACATAAGCTATTGTACCCTACTTTTCAGACACTCCTCCTATATCACCCACTATTATTTTTTTCTCACTCACCCCCCCCACACCCCCACCCTCGTTCCCTCTCCCTCACTCTCGATGAAAGGCATGCATTGAGCCGGCAGTGGCATTCCGAAACCTCAACCCACGGCTCCAGAGTGTCTGGCTATTCAACACTGCTGGGAGCGATTAGTTTAAGTAAGGCCTGACCCGCCTACTCACCCATGGAAAAACGTCAGATCTCTTGTTACACTTTGGGTTGGAGAAGAGGAGGCCTGTGTGTGCATTGTGTATGTGTGTGTTGATGTGTGTGTGCATTGTGTTTGTGTGTGTTGATGTGTGTGTGCATTGTGTATGTGTGTGTTGATGTGTGTGTGCTTGTGAAAGAGAGAGAGAGTGCATTCGTGTATGAAAGAGAGCGTGTGTGTGTGCACGCGCGTAGAATTTACGAGAGGTGGGTCACACGCTCACTTGGCTGCATCTTCCTAAAGTTTCCACAGAGGAAGGCCAAGTGCACAGACGCCAAACCTTTTCTCCAATAACTCTGTTAAACGATATTCAATAACCACCTTCTCCTTCTCTCGCCATTTAAACCGAGCACCAGATAAACCTACTGGGCTATAGTTAAAGCCTTACATGCTCCCACTTACAGCATTATAATTACTAAATGCACAATGCAGCAAGACCTCATCTTTAGTTTGTCATCCTCTGCCAACCGCAGCACATAAACATGAGTTCTAAATTACTGATTAGAAGCAAAAACATGCCAGACCGACAGTCAGAGTGCAATATGCATGCTTTCTATGGCCCTACTGTAGTTTTGATACCTACAGTATGAAGGCCTAAAGCCTTTGTTCTATAGTATAGCATAGTAACATATACCATATGCAATATGCATACTGCGTTCTTATCTTCTAATAGCCAAAACATACAATATATACTGTAATCCATTTGAAGTCCATGATTATTATAAGCATAGTGCATTAATGTACACTGAACAAAAATATAAACGCAACATGTAAAGTGTTGGTCCAATGTTTCATGAGCTGAAATAAAAGATACCAGAAATGTTCCATACGCACAAAAAGCTTATTTCTCTCAAATGTTGTGCACACATTTGTTTACATCTCTGTTAGTAAGCAATTTATCCTTTGTCAAGATAATCTATCCACCTGACAAGTGTGGCATATCAAGAAGCTGATTAAATACCATGATCATTACACAGTCACACCTTGTGCTGGGGACAATAAAAGGCCACTCTAAAATGTGCAGTTTTGTCACACAACACAAGTTTTGAGGGAGTGTGCAATTGGTATGCTGACTGCAGGAATGTCCACCAGAGCTGTTGCCAGAAAATGTAATGTTCATATCTCTACCATAAGCCGCCTCCAACGTAGTTTTAGAGAATTTGGCAGTACGTCCAACCGGCCTCACAACCGCAGACCACATGTAAGCACGCCAGCCCAGGACCTCCACATCCGGCTTCTTCACCTGTGGGATAGTCTGGGGTGGGGGGGTGGTTCTGAGGAGTATTTCTGTCTGTAATAAAGCCCTTTTGTGGGGAAAAACTCCTTCTCATTGGCTAGGCCTGGCTCCCCAGTGGGTGGACCTGGCTCCCAAGTGGGTGGGCCTATGCCCAGTCATGTGAAATCCATAGATTAAAGCCTAATGAATTTATTTCAATTGACTGATTTCCTTATATGTGAAATGTAACTCAGCAAAATCTTTGAAATTGTTGCATGTTGCGTTTATATTTTTGTTCAGTATACTTAACAGCCACCTCGTAAAACAATTGTGCTTACAGGAAGGACCTGACAATAGTGCCACTTTCTGACCCACTAAGAACTGTATCGTTCCTGTCATGTCAGAGACGTAACAATAGGCATGTGAAATGAAACATACATCAAGACGGGGGCCCGGGAAAGTCCTTGTCGTTTCGACTCAAAGGTGTGCTTTGACATCGCCAGCCAGAGACCTCATCTCATCAGGGTGTACGGTTACCGTGACCTTGCGTGTGTTGTTCTGGTGCGTGTGTGTTCCTTCCTCTACCTGCAGTTGATCCTATAATAACCTTCTCGTTATCCCACGGGCCCGAGCAGCTGTGTTGTGCTCTTGTCTGGCGACAGCCACACCTGTGTTTTGCATGTGGCTCATCTGGAGAGCTGTGTTGGGAACACCTGACCAGGCAGATAGAGCCTGCTGGGGGATTTGTGAAGGGCTCAATTAAGCCTTGTTCACACTGCAGGCCTTAATGCTCAAATCAGTTTTATTTTTCACATTTGTTTTGGAATACTGACTGTCCAAACAGCAAGTTACAAGTGACCAAATCGGATTTGTGTGTGTTCAAACTGTAGTCATTTGCTGACATGGCTACGCTAGTTGTCATAGTAACGACGGGTGTGTGCTCAGTGGTGTAGGCTGATTGGTGGTGGTGCTTCTGCTTCCTATCACTCAGAAGTTGTTTTGTAGCAAGCTAAGGTGACAACAATGCCTGCCATTGAAGTCTCCCAGTTGCTTTGAATGTTCGAAATCATAGTGTAAGAACACTTTTAAAGCCTCAAAGGATAAGATGATCCAACTTTCAAAACAAATCATTTTTGGCTAGCCAAGGCAGTCAACTAGCTAGCTAGGTAGCTAGGAAATTCATTCATTTGTTTGCAAACAATTAACAAGCTAATTAGGTACCACATGTTCTTGTCAAACTGTCAAAAGAGTAGCAAGCAACAAGATATGCCAAATAACAGTCCACAAACTAAATAAATCAGATTTGACCGTTCAGACACAAGTCGCATGGCGAGGGATCTGATTTGTATCTGATTTCAAACCACCTAAAAAGGGCTCGTAAGGGCTCGTAAGTAAACGTTTCATGGTAAGGTCTACTACACCTGTTGTATTCGGCGCATGTGACAAATACAATTTGATTTGAGAAATCAGATTTGTATCTGATTTCAAGCCACCTATAAAGGTGGTTTGAAATGTGGCTTAAATTATCAAATTTCATGTGCTTTTTGGCTGTTCAGACTGCAGGAAAAAGATCAGTTTCGAATATGCAAAAATTTGGATTTGAGTCACTTCAAACTGCCAGCGCGAAGAAGGCTTTACAGCTCAGCTAGGTGGTCCTCTGTAGCTCAGCTGGTAGAGCACGGCGCTTGTAACGCCAAGGTAGTGGGTTCGATCCCCGGGACCACCCATACACAAAAAAAAATGTATGCACGCACGACTGTAAGTCGCTTTGGATAAAAGCGTCTGCTAAATGGCATATTATTATTATATTATTAGATAAGAACTCTGGGGGCAGACACACACACACGGGCATGCCTTTGCCTTACTCAGGGTTCAGCCGCAGGGATGTTAAGACTTGTCAGAAGTGCGCTCCCCCTGAAGGTGTGTGTGTGAGTGAGTGAGTGAGTGAGTGAGTGAGTGAGTGAGTGAGTGAGTGAGTGAGTGAGTGAGTGAGTGACTCTCTCACCCTATTTCTCCCACAGACACTAACAAAACAAACAGACAAGTTGTGTTTCTCTTTGTTGTTGACTAAAATTGATACAAGTTCTCTCTCCCCCCCTCTCTCTCTCAATTCAAAGGGGGTTTACTGGCATGGGAAACATGTTTACATTGCCAAAGCAAGTGAAATAAACAATAAACAAAACAACAACGAAAAAAACCAACAAAGAAAATTTAACAAAACAAAGATCTTTCTCCAAAAACTTCCCCACACAATAAGGATGATGAGACCACCTGCCTCGGCTCTGTGACCACAAGAGGTAAACTAAGGGCATAATAACACCACTGATCCCTTGATAGCACAACACAAAAAGCCAACAAGCAAAAGACACCACTAAAGGAAAGACACATGAAGATAATTGCACAGGTCTGAAAAGATCACATTCCAACAAAAGAGTGCAAGCATCGTTGAATACTGTCTGGAGATAGAGGAATGACAGAATGACAGCAGGGTTTAATTTCACAACAACTGGGCCCATATTCATAAAGCATCTCAGAGTAGATGTGCTGATCTAGGATCAGGTTCCCCCCGACGATAATAATTGTATAAAGACGATGATCTAAAAGGCAAAACTGATCCAAGATCAGCACTTTATGACTTCAGACCCTGAACAGACCCCCTTCCCTGGGTGACACTGAAGCTCAGCAGGACTGGAAACAGATCGGCGATAAATGGGGTGCAGTTTGATGAGGTAGCATGAGGAGTCATAAAGCGCTCGTACAACAGACACATGGGAAGAGTTGTAGGGAGACTTTGTCTGAACCTTCCATCATTCGTGATTTAAGTCTGCCGGTTTGCCAGAAAAGGTTAGCTTTAAAGCAGGGGTGTCAAATTCCTTCCATGGAGGGCCTAGTGTCTGCTGGTTTTTGTTTTTTCCTTTCAATTAAGACCTAGACAATCAGGTGAGGGGTGCTCCTTACTAATTAGTGACCTTAATTAATCAATTAAGTACAAGGGAGGAGCGAAAACCCGCAGACACTCGCCCCTCCGTGGATTGAGTTTGACACGTGCGCTAAAGCATATAACGAGACAGACTTGGACAATTGTACACATTATTTTTAACAGCCAATGATGTGTCATGTCATGTCACGGTTATGACAGTGTAAAGAATGTCAACAGTTATGACAATGTAAAGAATTCCGTGTGAGAGAAGGTTTGCATTTAAAAGATGTCCTAACTCTTGAAAGGTTTGGGGGGAAATTCTGCAAAGTCTGAAAGGGGTATTTGGGGGGGGGGGTGTCCCAAAATAACTGACAACTGAGTTTCTCATTTGAAAACCAGTCCATATTGTGCTATCAGTTTTCAATGGGAAACTCATTTAGGCATGGATTTGAACTCTCCTCTGGGTGCTGACAAGCCCACTGCAGCTGGACTCCCCATACCCATTGACCAGGAGCGAGACAGAGAGAGAGGGGTAGAATATCCCGAAAGCAGTGGAGAATAGGGGGAACCAATCCTAACGAGGCTTTGTCTGGGCTGGAAGAGGGAAGAACGGGTATTAAAAAAGCATAATGTGGTGGTAAGTTCCTTTCAGTTTTCTTTTTCCACTGTGACCGCTCTAATTTACTACTGGGTGATTAGTACTTTTGTTCTCGGTCAATGTCCTCTGCTTAAAGTAGGAGCCTTAATAAATGCCCACAGACAATAAGGCCCCCACGTCCCACCAGTCGAATGACCGAAAACACAGAGGGGTAGAAAGGATACATGCACTTTCAATGACGGTTTTGAAAGAAACACTTTTCACAGCAGTACAAAGGTCTTAATCCATTTTGGGGGACTTTCAAAAGTCCTCTGAAATCTGCTAAACACATTTTGAACCCCATTGCTGGTTTCAAACCCTTAAATGTGTTAAATGATATCAATGTGTAACGCAGATACAATGACACAGTACCTACATTATGAGGCTAGTTAGTCAAACAAAATGACAGTGTTAACAGCTCTGCGAACTGAGCCCTGTAGTCAACTCAACAGCATCACAAAAAGCCTCTAAGAAGTGATCGTCTTGACCGTCCACAAAAAAAAAAAGGGTTTGACATGGCGAGAGGAACGGAGCGGAGCGCGCCCCAGGCCCACTAATAGGTTTTGTCTCCTGTAGACTGGCATTCCAGAGGATTGTTATTGGCGGGCGATCCAAAGAGTAGGGCCCACATCTGGATCCAATCCTCGCACTCGATCCGTGCAGTGCGCAGCAACAAGAAACAGCTGTGCGAACCTGGTGTCAATTAGCCTCACATTCTCCTGACAGTTAATCAGTTCCTCTCCTTTTTTTTCTTCCCCCCTCCTTCACTTTCTGTCTCTCTATCGCTTTTCTGTCTCTCCCCCACACTCTCCTTCGCTTCAGGTTGCCTCACAGGCTGAAATAATAGGGGTATGTGAAATAAGGACGGACGGCAACTATCTCACGAAAACACATTACATGACAGGGTCTGTCAAGGGCGATTCATTGAGTCAGTGACTCGCAACACACTATCACAGCTTATTGTGAAATAGACAGAAATTACTTATTTGAAATTCTTGACAGGCACACGAAAAAGTCAATTTTTCGTGTGTATTACACGATTTTCATTACACGATTTTCTTTCTTCATGATTAATTCGTGTACATTACACAAACTCAAATTTGTTGTGGCTAACGTTAGCTAGGCTAGCTAGGTGGCTAACTTTAGCTAGGCTAGGGGTTAAGGTTAGGGTTTAAGGTTAGTGTTAGGTTACGGATTAAGGTTAGGACTAGTTAACATGCTAGCTAAGTAGTTAAATGGTTAGGTTTAGGAGTTAGGTTAAAGAGTTAAGGTTAGGGGAAGGGTTAGCTAACATGCTAAGTAGTTGCAAAGTAGCTCAAAAGTAGTAAGTAGTTGCAAAGTAGCTAATTAGCGAAAATGCTAAAGTTATCCATGATGAGATTCGAACACACAAACTTTGGGTTGCTGGGTTCTGACTCGTGTTAACCCTTGTGGAAGAGATTTAGGGTAGATGTGAGTTTCAAAACTCGAATGAACTTAAAAATGGATAGGACAGATGGATGTTTGTGATTTCCTCTCACCAAATGGAATAGATTGATTTACTAGAGTAAAAGTTTGGTTTTCATTTATACTTTTGAAGTTAGTATTTTAGTAGTTTATGACCCTCATTAATGAATAGAAGACTTCGGAACAGAACACGTTTGCGATTGTTTTTGTTGTGGCTCTTGATGAGGTTAACTCCACTCTAAGCATGAAAGTGTGCTCAAGTTGTTTCCATTCATAACCACACTTTATAAATGACTACGTATGATCTGCCTGTGCACACAAAATGTAATCACCCATCAGTGATGACTCAAACTTAGTTCATCTAAAAAAAAAAATATCAATTCCACCCCACTCCACTCAAATCATCTGCATTTCTGAATCAAACTCAGATTCATCCTCTGATAGTTATTAATGGGGGCCAGACTTAGAGCAAACCTCCAATCTGATGGGCCTGATGACGGAGCTGGATGAGCCCCCAGCCAGAGCAGCGCCATGGGGCCCAGTAAAGCATTAACAGGTGTTACTGGTGGAAAAGACCCACTCAGAGACCAGAGAGAGCCGTACATGAGAGACGATGAGAGTGGATGAGGATGCTGGGCTGACTCACTCCCCGCTACAGGCACCTCTCTCTCCACAGCGCCAGGGAAATTCTCCCACATGACAACACAACATAAAGGCGCCAAATCTGGCAACCCGGAGGAGCCACTCGAGCCAAAACCAATTAGGAGCCTAATGCAAACCTGCAGGGCCTTTTTGTCATTTATTTATTTCCCTTTTAAAAGTCAGGGGAATGGAATCACAAAAAATAAGGAAAAAAATAAGGAAAAATTAGAAAATTGTAGTTGTGTCCAATTTGCCCACATGTTTTCAAGTGGATTTAATTGAATCAAGTGACAAAACAGTGATTGAGAAAGAACGTGAGCGATGCTGTATTCTCTTTGGCACGTTTGTCATCGCACAACTATCTCCTAACACACCATATCCTAGCAAGACAACCGAGGCGCCACACTCCCCTCCATACTTTAAAACGATTCAAGTCATACCATTGAAAAAATAACTACATACTAACTAGTTGTATTTCAACAGGTCAACATTTTGGACCAAAACCCAAGAACACTAAGAACCATAAAACGGCAAATCGATCACGATTACGTTTCCATCATGGATGCCAGAGGAGCTCTGCTGCTCTCTGCTGGTTACTGTAACAAACAATTTCTCATCATTAGGACTACTGTCTCGTCTTTGTCGAACCATCGTTTGTTATTCGACATTGGGACAAAGGGGAGACGAATTGTTGCTCCCGGGTCAAACACACAAATACAGTTGTGCCTTGAGGCTGTGGCTAGGTCTGGCGACCCCACTTCCATTGCATGACTGTGCCTTTGTCCTACAGGCTAAGTAGAAACGTGGGAGTTCTCTATTGGCAGTCTTTCGACCGCCTGGTGTTATTGTCTTGAAAAGCTGTAAACTCCAGATGGTGCAAAACTTTGCCTGGTGGATTAACTCCAAATCATCCACTGAAAAGGCACATTTAGAGTGGCGGCATAATATCAGGATAGTATCAGCTATATGAGGGCAAAGCTCACAACATAATTATATGCATGTTATTATAGCCTACAGTTAGGTTAATAATTTAATCATCTAACAACCATGACAACAAAGGTAATGCATTTTTTTTTCTTTATAATGAGACAAATTTTAATTGACACCAAGACTGTCAACATAATTATATTGTTCTTGATGTAGGCCTACTTGGGCTATGTGTGAATGTTTTGGTACATGTAGATCCCATTGAATGTTTCCACTCTCAGTCAAAATATTGAGATCAAATTAAAATGTCTGCCTACTGAACGTCATAACATTACATTAGGCAACAAAACACTCAGGACAAAAGACACGTCTATTGTTGTGGGAGAAAATAGAGTAGCCTACCATACAAACACAGTTTCCGCATTTATGACTCCTTTCCTGAGCGCGCGCGACCAGTAGCTAGTTGACGTTGTCCCTTTTATTTATAGCGGCGCATCTCAACCAAACAAATAGCCATAGGATATTGTCAAAATAATAATAATACACAAAATGGTCACAAAAAAACCTTTTTGATGTATTTTACAGCACTAAAACAAACTAGCCGACAGCATTACATATAGATAGGTTAGTTACTTACATTGCAAAGCGCCCGGGATCCCGACCATGCTCTTCGCACTTTAAATGGCAGTGTGCACGTTTCAAGATACAGCCTACTATAACCAAAATATTATGCTTATCGAGTCAACTGATATCAGCCACTGACTTGTTGTTTTTCTATCAAGATAATAGACCACATTGATTTGTAACACTGCAGCATCAGGTATCAGGGGGCATAGGCTGCTACTGTAGCAACATTGCGCTGAATATTTGGGTGGGCGGGCCAAATTGTAATCCTTTCGACACAAGCCAATACTCTGCTGCGTTGTTACACCGTCGTAAAAGCAGGGAAATACATTTTACTGGCGCTAAATTAGGTTATGGGAAATACGACAATAATAATAATTAGGTGGGCGCTTACATTTGTCCTATTTCACACATGTACAAGTGCGAATTGGAAATTTGACAGCAACCCTGGAGCAATTAGGGTTAAGTGCCTTGCTCAAGGGCACATCCAAAGATTTTTCACCTAGTCTGCTCTTGATTTTAACCAGCGACCTTTCGGTTACTGGCTC
This sequence comes from Coregonus clupeaformis, assembly GCF_020615455.1. NCBI lineage: Eukaryota > Metazoa > Chordata > Actinopteri > Salmoniformes > Salmonidae > Coregonus > Coregonus clupeaformis. The sequence continues at coordinate 1,163,526 of NC_059203.1, read as the reverse complement.
TACTCTCCTAACCGCTAGGCTACCTGTCGTCCAATAGACCACTGCTTGGATATCAACGGTGTGTAGACAAAATGTTCTTTACCGGGAGCCATGTCTTTTAAATCAAGATATATATTATGTTTTTAGCAACCACTAGTCTGCAATGCATATAGGCCATATCCTACTGTAGTCATAAGAAAGAGCAGACAGTCATTACTAATGTCTGAACATTTTATCATGTTATCCTTGTTGAGAATATTCAGGTAATGTTTAGATTGATTCAGTGTTCTATTTTGGTCATGTTGTAGTTATCCTTGTTGAGAATATTCAGGTAATGTTTAGATTGATTCAGTGTTCTATTTTGGTCATGTTGTAGGCTATTTGTGGCATAGATGCTAATCAAGAATGTTCTATTTGATAATAATAATAATTTCTATTTGAGAGAGAGGTAGGTCTGGAGCACATCCCCATCTATTTATTTGATACATCCTTGTGCCATCTCTACAGTAGTGTTGCTTTCTTGCCTCTCTGCAACACAACAACCTATTGAAGGCAAGGAATGACTGGTATTGGAACCCATCCAGGCCCTCATGTTGTTTCTCTTGGAAACAGGATATATAATTTGGTTGCTGAGAGCTAGCCCTCCAACCCTCCCCCAACCCCCCTACCAACCACCCACACAAACACATACCACATGCTCCTCTCTCCCTCCCCCTCTTCTCCTCCCTCCCTCTCTCTCAATCCCCCATCCACCACCCCTGCGAGGCTGCCACCTGCTCTCGGAGCATGCCGCACAGCTGCTGAGTTACAATAACAAATTAACGCCCACCGTGGCCCAGCCATTACCTACTGTTTGTGGTCCCCACCAGGGACCTACTGCAGGCTGCAGCCTATCAACCCCAACCGGGACCTACTGTAGGCTGCAGCCCATCAATCCCAACCGGTGACCTACTGCAGGCTGTAGCCCATCAACCCTAACCGGTGACCTACTGCTGGCTGCAGCCATCCAGAGAGAGAGGGAGAAAGAGAGGGGGAGAGAGGGAGGGAGAAAGAGAGGGAGAGAGAGAGGGAGAGAGAAAGAGAGGGAGAGAGAGAGGGAGAGAGAGAGTGAGAGAGAGAGGGAGAGAGAAAGAGAGGGAGCGAGAGGGAGAGAGAAAGAGGGAGAAAGAGAGGGAGAGAGAGCGGTTGTCACAACTGCATCTGCAGCTTATTTTTGAACATTCTAGAAGGGAACAGGCATCCCCTCAATCTCCAGATCCATCTTCATCATCTCCATCTACAGCACATAGCCTATACTATTCTAGGAAACAGATTAAAAGATGACTATGGAACAAATGAATAAAAAATATGATGGATGAAATTCAAGGTTGGGTTTGATATTTCAAATTTTCACATCATGTCAGAATTACGTCACCAAACGAAGTAAAAGCAGAGTACCATAACCCAAAAATATTCAGTGGTGGGAAAAGTACCCAATTGTCATACTTGAGTAAAAATAAAGATAACTTAATAGAAAATGACTCAAGTAAAAGTGAAAGTTTAAAATAATTGCTAAAATATACTTAAGTATAAAAAGTACTAAAGTATTCGGTCGCGCCCGAGTGGCGCAGTGGTCTAAGAGATCCTGGTTCAAATCCAGGCTCTGTCGTAGCCGGCCGTGACCGGGAGACCCGTGGGGTGGCGCACAATTGGTCCAGTGTAGGGGAGGGAATGGCCGGCAGGGATGTAGCTCAGTTGGTAGAGCATGGCATTTGCAACACCAGGGTTGTGGGTTCAATTCCCACGGGGGGCCAGTATGAAAAATAATAATAATGAATGTATGCACTAACTGTAAGTCACTCTGGATAAGAGCGTCTGCTAAATGATGTAAATCATTTCCTTATATTAAGCAAACCAGACGGCACCATGTTCTTGTTATTTTAATGTACGGATAGCCAGTGGCAGACTCCAACACTCAGACATAATTTACAAACGAAGCATGTGTGTTTAGTGAGTCCGCCAGATCAGAGGCATTAGGATGACCAAGGATGTTCTCTTGATAAGTGAGTGAATTGGACCATTTTCATGACCTGCTAAGCATTTAAAATGTAACAAGTATTTTGGGTGTCATGGAAAATGTATGAAGTTAAAAGTGCATTATTTTCTTTAGGAATGTAGTGGAGTAAAAGTAAAAGTAGTCAAATATATAAATAGTAAAGTAAAGTACAGATACCTAAAAACAAAAATACTTAAGTAGTACTTTAAAGTATTTTTACTTAAGTACTTTACACCACTGAAAATATTAATCAATGGGTTGAACGAAGGGATGATAAATTGTTTACATGTTCAACATCCGAGCACAAGAACCAACCAATAATGAATCAGGAAGAAGCTGCTTGTTGTAGACACTGTCTGGCAACACTGAACATATACAAGCAATTTAAGAGCTTTCTAATTATATTCTCCTAAATAATCTCCTTCTATACTACTACAGATGCCGTATGTGATAGTAGGCACAAAGTAAGTTAAGTACGTGTTACAGTATAAGCAAGTTTTAAAGTCTAATTACTACAGATATACTAATAAAGACATTGCATTTGGACCTTTTACAAAATGCACCTTTAATTATCTTAAACACAGGCAAAAACAAAGAGCAACAAATCATTCCATTCCTCATCTATGGGTCCAATGAATACAAACAACAAAGTGTTGACAAGTGATAACCTTTCAGTAGAGTAACTGAACAGTACCTAAAACCTCTAGTAAAACAAGTTTCAGTCGAGTAACTAAACAGTGCCTAAAACCTCTAGTAAAACAAGTTGGTGACACGTTAACAAAAACTGTCTAGAGTCCAAGAGTGGCTCAAAGAGAGCAGAGTCAGAGAGCCGGGATTTGCCCCTGTCATTATTGCCCTGTGTGTGACAGCTGGCCTCTGCGTCTTTGTCACCGTTCCCTTAATCACACACCAGCAGGTCTGCTGCAGCCTGCCACTGAGCTGTGGGTGACCTGGCAGATTGCGCACCCTGACAAAGAACTGTTCACCCTGCCACACTTCCTGCTCCTACTGACAGCTGACTGACTGGCCGGCCCTGGCCCGGTGACTCTTAACCCGGGCCGACCCAGGGCCGAATCTGGGCCAGGTGGGATTAGGTGGGTTTAGGGCCAAGGCCATGGTTTGGGGGGTTTGGGAGACCAGCAAGATGGGTGGCCATTGTAATAGTCATTCAGTGACCCTGAGCCTGCTGTCCACTTGTCTTCTTCTTGTCTTCCTCCCCCTCTTTTGTTGTCCTCTGCATGTTGGGGCCACACAGCGGCACGCTTATCAGCTGAGCTCAGGAAACGGTCGGTGTCAGAGGGGTCACGCGGCAGACGCTGTGTTCATTCTCTAGAGTATAGCCCCCCACGACCTTCAACACACACACACACACACACACACACACACACACACACACGCACACACCACCTCCACCACCCTCAACACGCACACCCATACACCAGCTCTGACATCACCCTCAACATGCACACACACACACCATCAGTCTTGAGATACACACACAAACATACACCACCACCCTTAACACGCATGCGCACACACACACCAAATCCCGCAAGTACCCCATCAGTATGAGAAAGTGCAGAGGGCATCCACATCATCAGTAGGGGGGAGAGGGACCCCCAGACAGACAGACAGTAGGGATTACAACATCCATGGCCCAGAGAGAGAGATACAGAGAGAGAGAGACAGAGAGAGACAGAGAGAGAATTGGCGAGGGCACTAGAACAGTCTGCAGCACCCGGCCTCACCCTACTAGAATCTGAAGTCAAATGTCTTCTGTTTGCTGACGATCTGGTGCTTCTGTCACCAACCAAGGAGGGCCTACAGCAGCACCTAGATCTTCTGCACAGATTCTGTCAGACCTGGGCCCTGACAGTAAATCTCAGTAAGACAAAAATAATGGTGTTCCAAAAAAGGTCCAGTTGCCAGGACCACAAATACAAATTCCATCTAGACACCGTTGCCCTAGAGCACACAAAAAACTATACATACCTCGGCCTAAACATCAGCGCCACAGGTAACTTCCACAAAGCTGTGAACGATCTGAGAGACAAGGCAAGAAGGGCCTTCTATGCCATCAAAAGGAACATAAAATTTGCCATACCAATTAGGATCTGGCTAAAAATACTTGAATCAGTTATAGAACCCATTGCCCTTTATGGTTCTGAGGTCTGGGGTCCGCTCACCAACCAAGAATTCACAAAATGGGACAAACACCAAATTGAGACTCTGCATGCAGAATTCTGCAAAAACATCCTCCGTGTACAACGTAAAACACCAAATAATGCATGCAGAGCAGAATTAGGCCAATACCCGCTAATTATCAAAATCCAGAAAAGAGCCGTTAAATTCTATAACCACTTAAAAGGAAGCGATTCCCAAACCTTCCATAACAAAGCCATCACCTACAGAGAGATGAACTTGGAGAAGAGTCCCCTAAGTAAGCTTGTCCTGGGGCTCTGTTCACAAACACAAACAGACCCCACACAGCCCCAGGACAACAACAACAACAACACAATTAGACCCAACCAAATCATGAGAAAACAAAAAGAGAATTACTTGACACATTGGAAAGAACAAACAAAAAAACAGAGCAAACTAGAATGCTATTTGGCCCTAAACAGAGAGTACACAGTGGCAGAATACCTGACCACTGTGACTGACCCAAACTTAAGGAAAGCTTTGACTATGTACAGACTCAGTGAGCATAGCCTTGCTATTGAGAAAGGCCGCCGTAGGCAGACCTGGCTCTCAAGAGAAGACAGGCTATGTGCACACTGCCCACAAAATGAGGTGGAAACTGAGCTGCACTTCCTAACCTCCTGCCAAATGTATGACCATATTAGAGACACATATTTCCCTCAGATTACAGCGATCCACAAAGAATTCGAAAACAAATCCAATTCTGATAAACTCCCTTATCTACTGGGTGAAAAACCACAGTGTGCCATCACAGCTGCAAGATTTGTGACCTGTTGCCACAAGAAAAGGGCAACCAGTGAAGAACAAACACCATTGTAAATACAACCCATATTTATGTTTATTTATTTTCCCATTTGTACTTTAACTATTTGCACATTGTTACAACACTGTATATATACATAATATGACATTTGAAATGTCTTTATTCTTTTGAAACTTCTGAGTGTAATGTTTACTGTTAATATTTATTGTTTATTTCACTTTTGTTTACTATCTACTTCACTTGCTTTGGCAATGTTAACACATGTTTCCCATGCCAATAAAGCCCTTAAATTGAAATTGAATTGAGAGAGAGAGAGAGAGAGACAGAGAGACAGAGAGATGGCCCATTACGTAGATCCTCCCTCTGTCCTCATGCATATATATACGTTGACATTATTGAGGAAGAAAAGGACAGAGGAAGTAATGAGATCAAGCGAACACCGACCTTGTGCTCTCACTTGACCCCACATTGTATACAGCAGGAGGTGCAGCCGCCCTGACCTCGCGCTCTCACTTGACCCCTCATTGTCACCCAAAGTCTCATATTGGTAAGTACATATTGGTAAGTGGATGGGGTGAGTCGCCCAAACCTGCCCACCCCAATTTATTACAACTAATTGCAATGTAAAGTACTGTAAAGTACTGTACAGTGATGTAAAGTAATGTAAAATGATGTAAGCACTATATACAGTATAGGGACTGTATTAATCTGAAATCAGGGCTGTGTAACCCCGTCTGAATCAGGCAGGCAGAACCCTCCTGTCCATCCTCCATCCACCACCCTCCCTGACAGGCTGCTGGGGCTGGGGGTAGCAGCCCAGGCTGCCTGCCGTCTGCTCAGACGGACACACTGGCACATATGGCATATCTGCAGATCTGGAGAGGGGGAAGGGTGGTTAGGTGGAGGGGGATTTGAAATTAATCAGCAGACCATCCCCAACTGTCCACCACCACCACCACCTCCACCACCACTACCACCACCTCCACCACCACAACCATCATCACCACCTCCACCACCATCACTACCACCACCACCATCTCACCACCGCTACCACCACCACCACCACCTCCACCTCACCACCACTACCACCTCGACCACTACCACCTCGACCACCACCACCACCACAACCACCACCTCCAACCCCACTAACACCTCCACCACCTCCACTACCACCACTATCATCACCACCTCCACCACCACCACTACCACCACCATCATCACCACCTCCACAACAACCTCCTCCACCACCACTACCACCACCTCCACCACCACCACCACCACCTCCACGACCATCACCACCTCACCACCACTACCACCTCGATCACTACCACCTCGACCACCACCACCATCACCACAACCACCACCTCCAACCCCACTAACACCTCCACCACCACCACGACCACCACCTCCACCACAACTAACACCACCACCTCCACCACCACTACCACCACCACCACCACCATACTAACACCACCACTTCCACCACTACCACCACCTCCACTACCACCACTACCACCTCGACCACCACCACCACCTCCACCACCACCACCACCATCATCACTACCACCACCACCATTACCACCACCACTAACACCACCACCTCCACCACCACCTCCACACACACAAAATCACAGTCAACCGAAGTGTGCTTGCATAAAGCTGTGCTCTCTTTGGAGTATATGTCAACCTTTGTGCAAAGGCATTAGTGTGTGCTGGCTCCATTGTGTATGTATGGATCTACACGTTAGTGTGTGTGTGTGAGAGAGTTATTTGGTGTTTGTATGGATCAATACAGTTAACCCTCAAGTGTGTGTTTGTATCTATACACTTTTTTATGTCTATGAGTCTTATGAACCCTGCAGGTGTTCCATTCACTGCAGCTTTTAGGAATATTAGATTGAATCCTTTAGAATGGCTTGGGGTGGCCATCTGTCATACGCATTACAAAGAAGCAGCAGTATGACAGATGCATGAAGTCATATGGTCAAAGAATTTGTCATAATTCCATTGTTATATGTGCCACTCAAATCAAGCAGCATTGCCCACTTAGATAGATCATCTGATACTGAGATGATAATCATAATAATAATAATAATATGGTCTACTGTACCTATTTTCCCCTTCACATAATGTTGGTTAACCCAGAACTAAAAGCTTGCGTAATTTTGTCAGATCCTTGTAGTCTGTCCACGAGAGATTACCTCACACAAGGCCTTTCAAATAACATATCATTTTCACAGTGTTTTAACACATATCAGATTTGCAGCAGTACATTTTATTGTCAGAACTGGGAAGATTATTCTGGGGTCCCACTTTTAAAAAACTACAACTCAAAAAGGCTTCATAGAATATTAATAATGTCTTCATAAGCACCACATAGATGCTTCACAAATCAATTATAAGCAAAGTCATACTACATCGAGAAGATATAAAAGGGTTATGTGTGGTCATGTGTTGTGTCTGTCTGTCTGTCTGTCTGTCTGTCTGTCTGTCTGTCTATCGATCGATCGATCTATCTACACATCTAACAGATTCATTTAAATTACCTTTGGAGATCAGACTAAGTGTATATCTCTGTGTTTGGATTTCATGTCTGTGTGTGTGTGGGGGGGGGGTGTATATTGAAATGGACATCTGTCTAGAAATGCTGTACTCAAGACACTATTGGGGTAAACAGTTAATCCTTTGGTGCGTGGGGTGGGGTTGGGTGGGGGGTTGGGGTACATGGGGTGGGGTGGGGGGTTGGGGTACATGGGGTGGGGTGGGGGGTTAGGGGTACATGGGGTGGGGTGGGAGGTTGGGGTACATGGGGTGGGTGGGGGGTTAGGGGTACATGGGGTGGGGTGGGGGGTTAGGGTACATGGGGTGGGGTGGGGGGTTAGGGTACATGGGGTGGGTGGGGGGTTAGGGGTACATGGGGTGGGGTGGGGGGGGGGTTGGGGGTACATGGGGTGGGGTGGGGGGTTGGGGTACATGGGGTGGGTGGGGGGTTAGGGGGTACATGGGGTGGGGTGGGGTGGGGGGTTGGGGGTACATGGGGTGGGGTGGGGGGTTAGGGTACATGGGGTGGGTGGGGGAGTTAGGGGTACATGGGGTGGGGTGGGGGGGTTAGGGGTACATGGGGTGGGGTGGGGGGTTAGGGGTACATGGGGTGGGTGGGGGGTTGGGGTACATGGGGTGGGGTGGGGGTTAGGGGTACATGGGGTGGGTGGGGGGGTTAGGGGTACATGGGGTGGGGTGGGGTGGGGGGGGGGTTGGGGGTACATGGGGTGGGGTGGGGGGTTAGGGGTACATGGGGTGGGTGGGGGTTGGGGGTACATGGGGTGGGGTGGGGGGTTAGGGGTACATGGGGTGGGGTGGGGGGTTAGGGGTACATGGGGTGGGTGGGGGTTGGGGTACATGGGGTGGGGTGGGGGGTTAGGGGTACATGGGGTGGGTGGGGGGTTAGGGGTACATGGGGTGGGTGGGGAGTTAGGGGTACATGGGGTGGGGTGGGGGGTTAGGGGTACATGGGGTGGGGTGGGGGGTTAGGGGTACATGGGGTGGGGTGGGGGGTTAGGGTACATGGGGTGGGGTGGGGGGTTAGGGGTACATGGGGTGGGGTGGGGGGTTAGGGTACATGGGGTGGGGTGGGGGGTTAGGGGTACATGGGGTGCTGGTAATGTTTACTTGACTCGGCTTAGTATCATATAGATATGTATCACCATAACAAAGTCAGGGGATAGCTGAAGTTGAACGCAGAGACACACTGACAACACAGCCTGTATTCATAAAGAGTCTCATTGTAGGAGTGCTGATCTAGGATCAGGTCCCCTCTGTCCATGTAATGTAAAGTATTAGAGTTATAGCTGAGGTCAGAGGTCAGCCCACATGGCTACATTTAGCTTTTCCTGGCTATGTCCTTGTTCACTTCCCTTCACTGATTTAAAAATAATATGGTGGAAACTCCCCAGCCACCTTTGCATTTTAGATTGGGAACACTCGTTCTGTATATGCATTTCTTATGTGTCGCATTAGTGACACCCCAGGATGAGCAAAGACAACAGTCTCATATGTAAAGAGACCATAGATTTACTTGGAGACACACGTGATAGGTAAGTTCAACCACCAGAGGGTGGCAAATGTTTGAGAAAAAAAGCTATTGAACTACAATAAGCTACCTGAGGGGCGGCAGGTAGCTTAGTGGTTAAGAGCGTTGCGCCAGTAACCGTAAAGGTCGCTGGTTCTGATCCCCGAGCCGACTAGGTGAAAAATCTGTCGATGTGCCCTTGAGCAAGGCACTTAACCCTAATTGCTCCTGTAAGTCGCTCTGGTTAAGAGCGTCTGCTAAATGACCAAATAAAATAAAAATACATCTTGTGTCTTTCTTACTTTTTATTTTCTATTTGCCACAGATCACGAGCTTTGGGCCAGTGAGCACAAAGTATCACCTATTAGCCTTCCAGAAACGTATAGGTGAAACCATATACAGAATACGCTTCGAAGTGTATTCCAATGACAGATGTTCTATTTCAGTTATTTTACGGCAAACTCTTTCCTCACTATGCGTATTATCGTGTGTTAAAGGTAGACTGCATACAACTTGAAGGGACTCCATTAGTGTAGTTCCTTCCTGTCTCCATGTCAAGGGTGTTGCAGTACAAAAAACTACATTAACTAGAGAGAGAGGGACAGACATGCGGGTTGAAGCTCCACGTTCTAAATCGGGTTAACTGCTGTGCTGTTTCACTTGCTGCCTAGTAACAGATGCAGTGAAGCAGCGCATTTACATCTAGGCTATAGCTTGACACCTCGGACAATCTCCGTTCTCGCGACTGTCTGGTTGCATTCCAAATTGCAACCCTATTCCCTATGTAGCGCGCAGGTTGACGTTTTTCGTCATGCATCTTGTTCTGGAGGCAGCTTTGCAGAGTAGTTACTAGCTGGCACAGCCACTAAATCATACAATCTGATTTTAAACCTATCCCTAACCTTAACCACACTGCTAACACTAATGCCTAACCCTAATCTGAAATTAAGACCAAAAAGCACATTTTTGACTTTGCAGCTGGCCTATCTAAGGGGAAATCGCTCAGTTCTGCCTCCAGGACAAGACTCATGACAATAAACGTCAAACAGTATGAAAATGTATGCACTCACTAACTGTAAGTCGCTCTGGATAAGAGCGTCTGCTAAATGACTAAAATGTAAAAATGTCAAAAATAAACACAAATAAAAAAATATATGTAAATGCACTACCTTTGACCAGAGCGACCAGAAACCTATAAGATCCTGGTCAAAAGTGGTGCACTATGTAGGGAATAGGGTGCCATTTGGTATGGTCACTGTGCTCTCTGTACTAAGAGCACACTCCCCTCACCCCTCAGGAATTCACAGTTCGTCTGAGTCAGGCTCTTCGGAGTAGTTGGCAGATTGATTACGATTCAGAGCCCCATACTACATCCTCCTCTACAGAATGGTGTTAACTTCTTTAGAGGAAGGGCCATATGCTAAGAGCCCAAGAAGAGGTCAATATAGGATACGTCCCAAATGGCACCCTATTACCTATATAGTGCACTACTTTTGACCAGGGCCCATAGGGGTTCAATAGTGAATAGGGTTCTGTTTCTCCTTTTTACCGATACTGTATAGGCCTAGTGGGATGGTTGTCTCCTATAAACAGTTTATAGGTTATTGATGATCCTATTACACTGGCAATTTTAATCTAAAAATGTACTGAGTTGCTATTTCTCAGCACTTTTATAAAGTATGACTATGTTTCACTTTCTTCAATTAATGTGATAAAAAAAATAATACTATATCAACATGGATACATATCATGTCTCCCCTTTAACCTTTTGAGGTGCCAAAACTGTAGTGGACTATTAGGCTATAATGTAAATTAATCATATAAAGTGGCCCTCTGGTAGAATTCAATATCATCACTAAAGTGGGATTGTATTGTAATACATTTAGGCTAAAGATAATGGGATATTTAGTTCTACCCCAATCACCATTAGATACAATGCAACATCATACAAATCATGTATGTTTCATACAAGTGTAAAGAACACGTTATAACATGATATTGTGGCGACCTTAACCCAACACCTAGTGACCGGTTAAGGTGTTGGCTTGACAGTTGCTGGACCCGAGTTCGAGTCCCGGTCGGGACTACCCCCCGAATTCGCTACACTGGTGTCAGATGTGGGATGGCATCTGAGGCCATCGGAGGGGCGTGTAAACATGAGCGACTTGGTAAAGACAAGCGTGAGGACACACTCTCCTGAAGTAAGGGGATATTATATAATGTCGAGACCTTAACCCAACACCTAGCGACCTCATCAAGCGGTTCGGGCGTAATGTTTAAGGTGTTGGCTGTTGGTTAAGGTGTTGGCTGACAGTCGCTGGACGGGGGTCCGAGTCCCGGTTGTGGTTACCCCCGAATTCGGTACAATATCAATCTTTTATCAGAGAAAACATTAAACCCAAACCATAGTCAATAATATTAAAATATAAGATTAAAAGATTTGACCCATAAAAAACATATATTGGGGTAGTTTGATTTGGTAGGCTACTTCAGCCTTTTTCTGATATCATACAAATAATAAAGTGATTCATGTTAAATCGGGATGTCTCAATAGAATGATTTATAACACGTTCTAAATAATTATGAAAGTCCAGCACTAATTAATTATTTTCATCGACAAAAAAACATGTTGGCCACACTGCAACAACTTTGGTCATTAATGAATTGTCCTCAATTAACTTCAGAGTATAATATTGCAAAACCTCTTGGAACAGAAGAGAGAGAGAGAGTTGGTGGAGGGGGCTGGGTCTCTTCTCCCTCACCCCTATCTCTTTACACGACTGCCAACCAGTTTAGAGTTATTCCAGGAATGTGTTGAACATGGCTGCCGCGATGAAGGCACAGAAAACGGGACTGTTGGAACTTCGAGTTACCGTGGACCGTTGGATCCGTGTATTAGCCACACTTACGGAGGATACTTTAACCGTGAGCCCCGGAGAGTTCGCCGAAGAACCAGTGAAACCCAACCCAACTCCCGCCGGTGCCATTAATGGAGACCAAGCAAACCTCAGCTCCTCTCCCGTCCCAGAAACGATCACCAACGTTAAGCGCACGGTGCGAGTCACAAAGCAAGATGTGGGAGGACTTGGAATTAGTATTAAAGGTAAGTTCAATGTCGTGCGCTATTAAACAACACTCTAAAACATGTATTTGGTCCGTTTCCCAAGTTTAACTTTGTAAGCTACCCGACACTTGGATTAGACTCAACTAAAAGTAAATGCCGAAAGCAGTCTACCAAAATTATCCCTCACCGAAGACTTCAACTCTTCAAAGGTCAGTAATTGGGTTGAAGGTTTTCATTCTGAATGTAGTGCACTACATAGACTACGCCTATTTATCGAAGTTCTAACAACAGCGGAACCTATTGAAAGCACACATCACAAACTACTCACCAAGACCAGCCCTATCAGTTCATCATGAAGTTATCCCAATAACCCGTGCAACGGTGCAAGAAACTCTATTTCTTTAGAAATATTATTTTGATGACCTGATTCTCTCTAAACACGTTATATGACAGGGTAAGTTGATAAGGATACATGGTAACTTCTAGTGAAAGCTAGTCTATCTGCCATGCTTCTGTGCAATAATGGCATATACAGTGGGGGAAAAAAAGTATTTAGTCAGCCACCAATTGTGCAAGTTCTCCCACTTAAAAAGATGAGAGGCCTGTAATTTTCATCATAGGTACACGTCAGCTATGACAGACAAATTGAGAAGAAAAAAATAATCCAGAAAATCACATTGTAGGATTTTTTATGAATTTATTTGCAAATTATGGTGGAAAATAAATATTTGGTCACCTACAAACAAGCAAGATTTCTGGCTCTCACAGACCTGTAACTTCTTCTTTAAGAGGCTCCTCTGTCCTCCACTCGTTACCTGTATTAATGGCACCTGTTTGAACTTGTTATCAGTATAAAAGACACCTGTCCACAACCTCAAACAGTCACACTCCAAACTCCACTATGGCCAAGACCAAAGAGCTGTCAAAGGACACCAGAAACAAAATTGTAGACCTGCACCAGGCTGGGAAGACTGAATCTGCAATAGGTAAGCAGCTTGGTTTGAAGAAATCAACTGTGGGAGCAATTATTAGGAAATGGAAGACATACAAGACCACTGATAATCTCCCTTGATCTGGGGCTCCACGCAAGATCTCACCCCGTGGGGTCAAAATGATCACAAGAACGGTGAGCAAAAATCCCAGAACCACACGGGGGGACCTAGTGAATGACCTGCAGAGAGCTGGGACCAAAGTAACAAAGCCTACCATCAGTAACACACTACGCCGCCAGGGACTCAAATCCTGCAGTGCCAGACATGTCCCCCTGCTTAAGCCAGTACATGTCCAGGCCCGTCTGAAGTTTGCTAGAGTGCATTTGGATGATCCAGAAGAGGATTGGGAGAATGTCATATGGTCAGATGAAACCAAAATAGAACTTTTTAGTAAAAACTCAACTCGTCGTGTTTGGAGGACAAAGAATGCTGAGTTGCATCCAAAGAACACCATACCTACTGTGAAGCATGGGGGTGGAAACATCATGCTTTGGGGCTGTTTTTCTGCAAAGGGACCAGGACGACTGATCCGTGTAAAGGAAATAATTTTTGGGGCCATGTATCATGAGATTTTGAGTGAAAACCTCCTTCCATCAGCAAGGGCATTGAAGATGAAACGTGGCTGGGTCTTTCAGCATGACAATGATCCCAAACACACCGCCCGGGCAACGAAGGAGTGACTTCGTAAGAAGCATTTCAAGGTCCTGGAGTGGCCTAGCCAGTCTCCAGATCTCAATCCCATAGAAAATCTTTGGAGGGAGTTGAAAGTCCGTGTTGCCCAGCGACAGCCCCAAAACATCACTGCTCTAGAGGAGATCTGCATGGAGGAATGGGCCAAAATACCAGCAACAGTGTGTAAAAACCTTGTGAAGACTTACAGAAAACGTTTGACCTGTGTCATTGCCAACAAAGGGTATATAACAAAGTATTGAGAAACTTCTGTTATTGACCAAATACTTATTTTCCACCATAATTTGCAAATAAATTCATAAAAATCCTACAATGTGATTTTCTGGATTTTTTTTTCTCATTTTGTCTGTCATAGTTGACGTGTACCTATGATGAAAATTACAGGCCTCTCTCATCTTTTTAAGTGGGAGAACTTGCACAATTGGTGGCTGACTAAATACTTTTTCCCCCCACTGTAGTAAACTCTTCATATAGAAATAAGAGCAAGCACCACTGTGAAATAGTTACATGATGTCATGGGAGTGAAATGTTGTCTAATGTAGTCCCGTGGGAATTTGGAGCCAGATTCTGATATCCATACCAAAAGCTGACATTTAAGATGATATGGCAGTCTACTACATCAAAGAAGTAGGCTAAGGTCCATATGTCATATTGAATTAGGACATCTATTTATTACAGTAGTTAATGTATTACAGTAGTTACATGATTTTTCTTTAAAATATTGTGTTTACAAGTTATTATATATACATAAAAATGTCTCTGTATAGTCCATGGTCTTTTTGGAGTATACCTCAATCAAAGTTATGGCTCAAACTTGTGATTGGGAAGCAGTTATCTTCCTGCTTACTGCGTCATCAAAATCGAAAAGAAAGTCAACAAAAACCCTTTGAGACACACCCTTTCCATCTAGGCTACTGGATTATCTATTGTACACCACTCAGGGCACCATTGAAAATGAGACCCTGGTCTCAATTGAGCTCCCCTGATTAAATAAAAGTTAATAAAAATGTTGTAAAAAAAACTATAGCATGCACATGCAGTCAGATACAGTGATGGAACATGCTTGTAGGAAGAGCAAGACTTCTGAGGTCTCAAGCGGTATTTCTAAGAATACATCCCTACTCCTGTTTGAGCTTGAGAAGGTGTGTGTGTGTTTGTGTGTGTGTGAGGAGGGGGTGAGGGGAGTTCAACCCCTTAAAAATCTCTTAATCTAGAGACTAACATTCCTGTGCTCAGTTGTGTTTAGTAGCGCCCAGGCTGATAAAACACTATTTTCCTCCACAAGCTTCTGTCTGCCTGTCAGAACAGGCAGGTGTCACTCAGCTTTCCCAACATGGTGTGGTGGGCTATAGCTTCGCGTTCCTTTTGATGTTTAAAACAGCAGCAAAGCTGGTTAGGAAAAGACCTCTGTATAGCCAATGACAATCCAGTTTGAGAACTTCTATCATATAAAAGGCACCATCATCAAACATCAATGACTATGTTTATCATGGCTGTTGTGAATAATGCATTATCATGGAGAGACTAGAGGACTATGGCATGGAGCTGGGCGATATGCGCATAAATCCATATTGCGATAAATTACCTGAACTGATGAGATAACGATAAATAGAATGCTAAGTTTATAACATTAATTTGCACCACAGTTTTTGTATCTATTTATTTTATTTATTTATTATCCTTTAAACTACTACTGCCATCCAGGACCTCTATATCAGGCGGTGTCATAGGAAGAGACAAAAAATTGCAGAAGACTCCAGGCACCCAATCCATAGACTGTTCACTCTGCTCTACCCCCAAGCCATAAGACTGCTAAATAGCCAGACTGCTAAGTAGTCAATTGACGGTACCTGGACTATCTGCACTGGCTCTATCTTGTACTGACCTTACCCACACTCACTAGACTATATATACACACCAGATACACACTCACTAGACCATACAGTGAGGAGATCAAGTATTTGATACACTGCCGATTTTGCAGGTTTTCCTACTTACAAAGCATGTAGAGGTCTGTAATTTTTTATCATAGGTACACTTCAACTGTGAGAGACGGAATCTAAAACAAAAATCCAGAAAATCACATTGTATGATTTTTAAGTAATTAATTTGCATGTTATTGCATGACATAAGTATTTGATCACCTACCAACCAGTAAGAATTCCGGCTCTCACAGACCTGTTAGTTTTTCTTTAAGAAGCACTCCTGTTCTCCACTCATTACCTGTGTTAACCGCACCTGTTTGAACTCGTTACCTGTATAAAAGACACCTGTCCACACACTCAATCAAACAGACTCCAACCTCTCCACAATGGCCAAGACCAGAGAGCTGTGTAAGGACATCAGGGATAAAATTGTAGACCTGCACTGGG
The DNA here is from genome assembly GCF_020615455.1 of Coregonus clupeaformis. Taxonomy (NCBI): domain Eukaryota; kingdom Metazoa; phylum Chordata; class Actinopteri; order Salmoniformes; family Salmonidae; genus Coregonus; species Coregonus clupeaformis. The sequence continues at coordinate 1,147,360 of NC_059203.1, read as the reverse complement.
ATGGGCTACAGAACAATAGGCAAGCAGCTTGGTGAGAAGGCAACAACTGTTGGCGCAATTATTAGAAAATGGAAGAGGTTCAAGATGACGGTCAATCACCCTCGGTCTGGGGCTCCATGCAAGATCTCACCTCGTGGGGCATCAATGATCATGAGGAAGGTGAGGGATCAGCCCAGAACTACACGGCAGGACCTGGTCAATGACCTGAAGAGAGCTGGGACCACAGTCTCAAAGAAAATCATTAGTAACACACTACGCCGTCATGGATTAAAATCCTGAAGCGCACGCAAGGTCCCCCTGCTCAAGCCAGCGCATGTCCAGGCCCATCTGAAGTTTGCCAATGACCATCTGGATGATCCAGAGGAGGAATGGGAGAAGGTCATGTGGTCTGATGAGACAAAAATAGAGCTTTTTGGTCTAAACTCCACTCGCCGTGTTTGGAGGAAGAAGAAGGATGAGTACAACCCCAAGAACACCATCCCAACCGTGAAGCATGGAGGTGGAAACATCATTCTTTGGGGATGCTTTTCTGCAAAGGGGACAGGACGACTGCACCGTATTGAGGGGAGGATGGATGGGGCCATGTTTCGCGAGATCTTGGCCAACAACCTCCTTCCCTCAGTAAGAGCATTGAAGATGGGTCGTGGCTGGGTCTTCCAGCATGACAACGACCCGAAACACACAGCCAGGGCAACTAAGGAGTGGCTCCGTAAGAAGCATCTCAAGGTCCTGGAGTGGCCTAGCCAGTCTCCAGACCTGAACCCAATAGAAAATCTTTGGAGGGAGCTGAAAGTCCGTATTGCCCAGCGACAGCCCCGAAACCTGAAGGATCTGGAGAAGGTCTGTATGGAGGAGTGGGCCAAAATCCCTGCTGCAGTGTGTGCAAACCTGGTCAAGACCTACAGGAAACGTATGATCTCTGTAATTGCAAACAAAGGTTTCTGTACCAAATATTAAGTTCTGCTTTTCTGATGTATCAAATACTTATGTCATGCAATAAAATGCAAATTAATTACTTAAAAATCATACAATATGATTTTCTGGATTTTTGTTTTAGATTCCATCTCTCACAGTTGAAGTGTACCTATGATAAAAATTACAGACCTCTACATGCTTTGTAATTAGGAAAACCTGCAAAATCGGCAGTGTATCAAAATACTTGTTCTGCCCACTGTATATACACACCATATACACACTCACTCACACACTACATTGACACTCCCCACAAGACTTGAAAATGTCTGTCTAACAATGATCAACAACCAACTTGACAGAGCTTGAAGAATTTTTTAAAGAATAATGAGCAAATATTGTACAATCCAGGTGTGGAAAGCTCTTAGAGACTTACCCAGAAAGACTCAAAGCTGTAATCGCTGCCAAAGGTGATTCTAACATGTATGGATTCAGGGGGTTTAATACTTGTCTAATCAAGATACTGTATATTAGTGTTTTATTTTCCATTAATTAAAAAAAATAAACATTTTAGAAATTTTCTTCCACTTTTTCTTCCACTTTGACAGAGTATTTTGTGTAGATAAAAAAAGAAAAAAAAGAAAACTAAATCCATTTTAATCCCACTTAGTAACACAACAAAATGTGGAAAAAGTCAATGGGTGTGAATACTTTCCGAAGGCACGGTACATATCTACCATCTGCACATTGATCTGGTACTAGTACTCACAGTGCATTCGGAAAGTATTCAGACCCCTTGACTTTTCCACATTTTGTTACGTTACAGCGTTATTCTAAAATTGAATAAATAGTTTTTTCCCCTCATCAATCTACACACAATACCCCATAATGACAACGCAAAAACAGATTTTTAGAAATGTATGACAATAAAAAAATTAATAAAAAATTAAATGTCACATTTACATAAGTATTCAGACCCTTTACTCAGTACTTTGTTGAAGCACCTTTGGCAGCGACTACAGCCTTGAGTCTTCTTGGGTATGACACTACAAGCTTGGCACACCTGTATTTGGGGAGTTTCTCCCATTCTTCTCTGCAGATCCTCTCAAGCTCTGTCAGGTTGGATGGGGAGCGTAGCTGCACAGCTATTTTCAGGTCTCTCCAAAGATGTTCGATTGGGTTCAAGTCCGGGCTCTGGCTGGGCCACTCAAGGACATCCAGAGACTTGTCCCGAAGCCACTCCTGCATTGTCTTGGCTGTGAGCTTAGGGTCATTGTCCTGTTAGAAGGTGACCTTCGCCCCAGTCTGAGGTCCTGAGCACTCTGGAGCAGGTTTTCATCAAGGATCTCTCTGTACTTTGCTCCGTTCATCTTTCCCTCGATCCTGACTATTCTCCCAGTCCCTGGCGCTGAAAAATATCCCCACAGCATAATGCTGCCACCACCATGCTTCACTGTAGGGATGGTGCCAGGTTTTCTCCAGACGTGACGCTTGGCATTCAGGCCAAAGAGTTCAATCTTGGTTTCATCAGATCAGATAATCTTGTTTCTTATGGTCTGAGAGTCCTTTAGGTGCCTTTTGGCAAACTCCAAGCGGGCTATCATGTGCTTTTTACTGAGGAGTCTGGCCACTCTACCATAAAGGCCTGATTGGTGGAGTGCTGCAGAGATGGTGGTCCTTCTGGAAGGTTCTCCCATCTCAACAGAGGAACTCGGGAGCTCTGTCAGAGTGACCATCAGGTTCTTGGTCACCTCCCTGACCAAGGCCCTTCTCCCCCGATTGCTCAGTTTGGCCGGGCAGCCAGCTCTAGGAAGAGTCTTTGTGGTTCCAAACTTTTTCCATTCAAGAATGATGGCCACTATGTTCTTAGGGACCTTCAATGCTGCAGTAATGTTTTGGTACCCTTCCCCAGATCTGTGCCTCGACACAATCCTGTCTCTGAGCTCTACGGACAATTCCTTCGACCTCATGGCTTGGTTTTTGCTCTGACATGCACTGTCAACTTTGGGAACTTATATAGACAGGTGTGTGCCTTTCCAAATCATGTCCAATGAATTTAATTTACCACAGGTGGACTCCAATCAAGTTGTAGAATCATCTCAAGGATGATCAATGGAAACAGGATGCACCTGAGCTCAATTTGGAGTCTCATAGCAAAGGGTCTGAATACTTATGTAAATAAGGTATTTCAGTTTAATATTTATTATACATTTCTCTACATTTTCACTTTGTCTTTATGGGGTATTGTGTGTAGATTGATGAGGATAAAAAAAAAATTATTGGCTACTCATCGTAATGAACAATATCAGACAAATCCCTGCGATAAGTGATCAGAATGGTCGGTTTATCGTCCCAGCTCTACAATGACGTCTGAGGGGGGTGCGTGATTGGCTTCCTGGAAGTTCTGCATGTATAGACAGACCCTCATTTCACCCTGGCAACCTGCACAGGAGAGTCCATTTTGATAGACGGCCTGGACCTGCTGCAATGCAAAACGCTTCAACGTTGTTTGGCAGGCAACGGTGGTGGTGATGGTGTTGTATTCATGTTGTATCCCTACAAAATGAGTCCCCCTAATGACATAGACATGGCGTTCACCTCAGTGGTTTATCGTGGCTTTGAAAATCAAATGGCGCCGTTTAAATAAGTAAAACCAACCACCAACCGGTGACTCCCCGCTGGCACAGCAGAGTGGCGCTGCTGCGTCAAGCCGAGAGAGAGCGAGCAAAAGGCAGGAGGCGGCCAGCTGACACCCAATGCGAACAGCTGACGAGAAGCTCCCAGAATGCAGTTGTAATTGGCCTGAGATTAAAAGTATTTGATGGGAGTGGAGCAGTCTGCCGGTGTGTGTGTATGTTTGGCTTGGTGGAGGGAAGCATTGATTCGACCTTGCGTTTGGTCTAAAGTGCCAATGAGCACTCTCGGCAGCTCTCGCACAGCTACATTTAAGGCCAGATAGGCTTAAACCCTTAAGTTTGACTTGACACCATATACTGTGGGTAGAAGTAGACCAGTGTGTAGAAATGTTTGCACATCTCAGATGTTCAGCTCATGCAACAAATCATATGTTAAATAGTCAATCAGCTTTAATAAGCATTGGTTGTATCCCTCAGGGGCGACAAAGTGAAACATGTCAATTATAAATCTCCCTAGAGATTCTAGTCAGAATCAACCGGTCAAGTGTGTTGCGTTCCTCATTCAATTGTTAGTCAAACCGTCTATTCACACTGTGGGAACAAAGGAGTGATGTCCTCCTAAAACCTTGTTTGACAGCTAGGTCCAAAAGACTTCTCAACAGCTTCTACCCCCAAGCCATAAGACTCCTGAACAGCTAATCATGGCTACCCGGACTATTTGCACTGCCCCCCCCCCACCCCATCTTTTTACGCTGCTGCTACTCTGGTAATTATTTATGCATAGTCACTTTAACTCTACCCACATGTACATATTACTTCAACTACCTCAACTAGCCGGTGCCCCCGCACATTGACTCTGCACCGGTACCCCCCTGTATATATAGCCTCCCTACTGTTATTTTATTTGACTTCTGCTCTTTTTTTCTCAACACTTTTTTGTTGTTGTTTTATTTTACTTTTTTATTAAAAATAAATGCACTGTTGGTTAAGGGCTGTAAGTAAGCATTTCACTGTAATGTCTGCACCTGTTGTATTCGGCGCATGTGGCCAATAAAATTTGATTTTATTTGATATGACATGTTTAGACAAGGTGGACAAAGTGCTGTCTGTCTGTATTGTTCCCTCATCACACTCTCTGTAGGTGGTCCTCTTATCTCTTTCAAGGTTGTAGTTTGCCCAGATACAGGGACAAGACGCTGCAGCTGACTTAAGGGAAATTCTGAAGAGCACCCTTCCCGTGGTTTATACTGTACTATGCAGATGATATAGTATGTTAGCGTGTCTGTCCAGTGGTTTTGGCAGCCGTCCCAGCCAGTTACTCATTATATGGGTGAACGCGTACTGACCAGGTGCTGGGGTGATTACTGGCGTCCGATGGCTTATATTTGTACTCTCCTGGGGGCGGGGTAAGAGGTCCGGAGTGTTAGGGTAATGCAGTGAAAGAAGCTTACAGTTGAAGTCGGATGTTCACATACACCTTTGCCAAATACATTTAAACTCTGTTTTTCACAATTCCTGACATTTAACATCAAACACATCAAGTCCTGCACCAGTTGTTTGAAACAATAATCAATAGTATAAATCCAAGTTGTAATTTAAAAAAACATGTAAGACCTAATTTTAATCTGACAAGTGTGATTAATTTTCCTTGTAACTAAAATATGTGCATAATCAAATAGCGTGGAAATTATATATGATGTTAAAATCAGAAAAATAACATCTGATTCTATTTCTTTGGTGAAAATCACATTCAATCAAGTATTTGGGGTATGAATGCTTACTATTTAAATTATGTGCAATATTCATCAAGTGTGATTTATTTGTTTCGAATTTTACATTCAAGTTGATTGCAAAGAATGTAGTCAATGAAATATTGCCCCAAAAGCATATTGCCTATGATTTGTTCATGATCTAATCTAAAAGTCTATTTGGAGTTTGTTCCTTGGTGATATCAATTTGATCACCTGGTGATATTACAGTCTGGATACATTTTTCTGGTATTTCTGTTATATCAGTTGGATATTTTTCCCGCTGTCTATCACCTCATATGCCTCTCACACAATTCATCAGAGGTCAGAATCTCAACTCGGTGGGCATTATTTCTGCACCTCAATCACCGAACAAACAACCATCAAATGTCTCTCTAGTGTGCACCGCTAGACCCAGACAGACATAAAAGATCGTGTTGACAGCGGAGGGAGTCGCCGTCTGCGCCGATGCCCCTGTGATTGAGATGCATGGGTGAGTGTGTCAGCCCCAGCACTTTTTATTGAAGACACCTGGCTCTAGTCTCAGAAAGACGATGCACAAATTAAATCTGTGGAATCGCCCGTGGGAGCCAACCTGTGATAGATATATTCTGAATTCATTTGATTTAATCCTCTTTCTGAACATTTCTCAGCCGCTTTAAGGCCGACACCCGACTGGCACTTGACATTATTGACAATATTTACCACGAAGGGCCCCGTGGAAGTGGCAGATTCATCAGCCTATGAACTGAGCTTCATTATCCTGTTAGAGAGAAGACACCGCAGCCGGGCAAAGTGGATGACTGGTGTCCTCGTATGTTCTACAACTGCAGTCTTAATGGGAAACCTATCCCTTGCTCAGCTTTTCGAATTAAACTGCTTGAGCACTGCTGTGAGTGCAGTGATGCGCTGTTATGTACAGTGCTTTCAGAAAGTATTCATACCCCTTGACTTAATCCACATTTTGTTGTGTTACAGCCTGAATTCAAAATGGATGAAATCGATTTTTTGGCCACCCATCTATACACAATACCCCATAATGACAAAGTGAAAACTTGTTTGCAAATGTATTATATCTAATTTACATAAGTATACCCCACCCCTGAGTCAATACTTTGTAGAAGCACCTTTTGCAGCGATTACAGCTGTGTCTTTCTGGGTAAGTCTCTAAGAGCTTTGCACACCTGGATTGTGCAACATTTGCCCATTATTCTTAACAAAATTATTCAAGCTCTGTCAAATTGGTTGTTGATCATTGCTAGGCAACCATTTACAGGTCTTGACATAGATTTTCAAGCAGATATAGCCCTTTCCTGCAGTCAATGACCAACAGGATTGGTTTTCATAATTTCATAATTAATAAAGATTATTTAAAAAACCTGACGTGGTATTTGTATGTCAAACAGTTTTGTTATATTTCAGTCTTCTGTGATGTATATAAAGTGTAATATTGGAATGCAAACTCAAAATGGAATAAATGTCAACTCTATATATTCCTTCCTCTCCGGCAACTTAGTTAGGAAGGACACCTGTATCTTTGTAGTGACTGGGTGTATTGATACACCATCCAAAGTGTAATTAATAACTTCACCATGCTCAAAGGTAGATACAATGTACAGATGAAGTCAGAAGTTTACATACACCTTAGCCAAATACATTTAAACTCAGTTTTTCACAATTCCTGACATTTAATCCTAGTAAAAATTCCCAGTCTTAGGTCAGTTAGGATCACCACTTTATTTTAAGAATGTGAAATGTCAGAATAATAGTAGAGAGAATGATTTATTTCAGCTTTTATTTATTCATTCATCACATTCCCAGTGGGTCAGAAATTTACATACACTCAATTAGTATTTGGTAGCATTGCCTTTAAATTGTTTAACTTGGGTCAAACGTTTCGTGTAGCCTTCCACAAGCTTCCCACAATAAATTGGGTGAATTTTGGCCCATTCCTCCTGACAGAGCTGGTGTAACTGAGTCAGGTTTGTAGACCTCCTTGCTCGCACACACTTTTTCAGTTCTGCCCACACATTTTCTATAGGATTGAGGTCAGGGCTTTGTGATGGCCACTCCAATAACTTGACTTTGTTGTCCTTAAGCCATTTTTCCACAACTTTGGAAGTATGCTTGGGGTCATTGTCCATTTTGAAGACCCATTTGCGACCAAGCTTTAACTTCCTGACTGATATCTTGAGATGTTGCTTCAATATATCCACATAATTTTCCTTCCTCATGATGCAATCTATTTTGTGAAGTGCACCAGAAACCTCCTGCAGCAAAGCACCCCCACAGCATGATGCTGCCACCCCCGTGCTTCACGGTTGGGATGGTGTTCTTCGGCTTGCAAGCCTACCCCTTTTTGCCTCCAAACATAACAATGGTCATTATGGCCAAACAGTTCTATTTTTGTTTAATCAGACCAGAGGACATTTGTCCAAAAAGTACGATCTTTGTCCCCATGTGCAGTTGAAAACCGTAGTCTGGCTTTTTTATGGCAGTTTTGGAGCATTGGCTTCTTCCTTGCTGAGCGGCCTTTCAGGTTATGTCGATATAGAACTTGTTTTACTGTGGATATATATACTTTTGTACCTGTTTCCTCCAGCATCTTCACAAGGTCCTTTGCTGTTGTTCTGGGATTGATTTGCACTTCTCGCACCAAAGTGTGTTCATCTCTAGGAGACAAAACGCGTCTCCTTCCTGAGCGGTATGACGGCTGCGTGGTCCCATGGTGTTTATACTTGTGTACTATTGTTTGTACAGATGAACGTGGTACCTTCAGGCGTTTGGAAATTGCTCCCAAGGATAAACCAGACTTGTGGAGGTCTACAATTTGTTTTCTGAGGTCTTGGCTGATTTCTTTTGATTTTCCCATGATGTCAAGCAAACAGGCACTGAGTTTGAAGGTAAGCCTTGAAATACATCCACAGGTACACCTCCAATTGACTCAAATGATGTCAATTAGCCTATCAGAAGCTTCTAAAGCCATGACATCATTTTCTGGAATGTTCCAAGCTGTTTAAAGGCACAGTCAACTTAGTGTATGTAAACTTCTAACCCACTGGAATTGTGATACAGTGAAATAATCTGTCTGTAAACAATTGTTGGAAAAATTATTTGTGTCATGCACAAAGTAGATGTCCTAACCGACTTGCCAAAACTATAGTTTGTTAACAAGAAATGTGTAGAATGGTTGAAAAACTAGTTTTAATGACTCCAACCAGGTGTATGTAAACCTCCGACTTCAACTGTATGTTTATTTTTATTTTGACCAATCTACGAATAGGTGCCCTTCTTTGCAAGGCATTGGAAAACATTACATTTACATTTTAGTCATTTAGCAGACGCTCTTATCCAGAGCGACTTACAGTTAGCACATACATTATTTTATCGAACCCACAACCCTGGCGTTGCAAACGCCATGCTCTACCAACTGAGCTACATCCCCTGAGCTACATCCCCTGAAAACCTCCCTGGTCTTTGTGGTTGAAATTCACTGCTCGACTGAGGGACCTTACAGATAATTGTATATGTGGGATACAGAGATGAGTAGTCATTAAAAAATCATGTTAACCTCTACGGGATCGGTGTCCCGAATACGGGACGGTTGAGCTAACATGCGCTAATGTGATTAGCATGACTGTTGTAAGTAGCAGCAAACTTTCCAGGACATAGACATGTCTTATATGGGCAGAAAGCTTAAATTCTTGTTAATCTAACGGCACGGTCCAATTTACAGTAGCTATTACAGTGAAAGAAGACCATGCTATTGTTTGAGGACAATTGTTTGAGTGCACAACAACAAAAAACGTATCACGGCAACTGGTTTGATACATTCACCTCTGAAGGTAAATAATGTTCTTACATTCAGTAATCTTGCTCTGATTTGTCATCCTGAGGGTCCCAGAGATAAAATGTAGCATAGTTTGGTTTGATAAAATCCATTTTTATATTCAAATGTAGGAACTGGGTTCTACAGTTTTAACCCTTGCTGTCTCTGGCTCCACACCCACCCCGCCCGGCCATCTAGATGTGTGAACGTTAGTGTATAAGCTAATGATCCATCACGTATGACATTCCTGGGAGTGTGTAAACTTACATTTTGTATTACCATATAATTTGTGTATGTTCTGTATAGTTATGTACTTGAAAATGTATCAATTTACCAATTCGGCACATTAACTCAGTCCAGTATTGCAACGCTTCACTGGATCTAGTGGCCAAAATCTAAATTGCGCCTAAACTGCAATATTATATTGTGGCCTTTTTCTTGCATTTCAAAGATTATGGAACAAAAAAATAAATAGAAAACGCATCTTTTTTTTGTTTGAATTATCTTTTACCAGATCTAATGTGTTATATTCTCCTACAGTAATTTCACATTTCCACAAACTTCAGTGTTTCCTTTCAAATGGTATCAAGAAAATGCATATCCTTGCTTCAGGTCCTGAGCTACAGGCAGTTAGATTTGGTTATGTCATTTTAGGCGAAAATTGAAAAAAAGGGTCCAATCCTTAAGAGGTTAAACACTATTATTGCACACAGAGTGAGTCAATGCAACTTATGTGACTTGTTAAGCACATTTTTTCTGCTGAACTTATTTAGGCTTGCCATGACAAAGTGGTTGAATACTTATTGACTCAAGACATTTCAGCTTTTCATTTTTAATTCATTTGTAAAGATTTCGAAAAACATAATTCCACTTTGATATTATAGGGTATTGTGTGTAGGCCAGTGACAAAAAGTATCTATTTAATCCATTTTTAATTCAGGCTGTAACGCAACAAAATTTGGAAAAAGTCAAGGGGTGTGAATACTTTCTTAAGTGCCCTCCTGAATTATTGGCACCCCAGGTAAATATGAACAAAAAAGACGGGGAAAAAATGTCATTGTTGTTTATCAGCTTGATCTTACACTCAAAGTATTATATGAACCAAACCTATAATTGAGTTCAAATTGTTCAAAGAAAATAAAATTGTCATCAATAAATAATTATTTAATTCAAAAACATGAGTCAATTATTGATACCCCTGCATTTAGTACTTAGTGCCCCCTCCCTTTGCCAAGATAACATCTCAGAGTCGTCTCCTATAATGTTTGATTAGGTGGGAGAACACATAGGAAGGGATTTGAGACCATTCCTCCATACAGAAACTCTCTAGATCCTTCAGAGTCCTTGGTACTCACTTGTGAACTCTCCTCTTAAGCTTACCCCACAGGTTTTCAATGGGGTTTAGGTCAGGGGACTGGTATGGCCATTGCAAAAGCTAGATTCTATGGTCAGTGAACCATTTTCGTGTGGATTTTGAGTTTTACTTTGGATCGTTGTCCTGTTGGAAGATCCAATGATGACCCAGTTTTAGCGTCCTGGCAGAGGCAGACAGGTTTTTGACTAAAATCTCCTGGTACTTGATGGAGTCCATGATGCCATGTATCCTAACAATGTTCCCAGGGCCTTTGGAAGTAAAACAGCCCCACAACATCAAAGATCCACCACCATACTTCACAGTGGTGATTAGGTTATTTTCTGCATGACCATGGCTCTTTTTACGCCAAACCCACCTCTTGTGTTTGTTGCCAAAAAGCTATATATTTTTGGTCGCATCATACCATAAAACCTGGTTCCAATCAAAGTTCCAATGACATTTAGCAAACTCCAGGCGCTTATGTTTGTGGTTTAGTGACAGCAGAGGCTTTCTTCTGGCAACCCTTCCAATTAACTTGTTGGCATGGAGGTGGTGTCTAAGAGGTGTTTTAGAGACTTGTGACCCCAAGATGTAACCAACTTCTGCAATTCTCCAACTGTGATCCTTGGAGATTTTTTTGCCACTTGAACCATTCTTCTCACTGTGCTTGGGGTCAAAATACACTTGCTTCCTCTTCCAGGCAGGTTCATCACAGCTCCAATTGTTTATTTGTATGTGTTGGGCTTTAGCTGAGATTATTCTTTACACAGTCAAGTGTATTTGTCCAGGCTTCAATTGTTCCTTGACTCACACCATTCATTCTCGCTGTCGATAATTCTAATGTCATAACTTCTAATAGCAACTGTATCCACTGACGAATTGGGAGAGAGTGAGGTGATTGGCATCTAAGAGCCAACATATTTTTTGCAGCAGTGCTGCCTGCCAGCAGTAATCGTCTTTGATTAATTGAGAGATTCAAAGAAGCTTTCATCATTAAGTAACATAGTAGATGCAAGCATTGAATATTTACATTCATGCACTTTGAAATTAATTTTGTAACTTTGTCCCAGAAGCATTTAACTGCAGGGCATCCCACATCATATGACGGAATGTGCCTACCTAATTTAGGGGACACAGTGAACAGTTGGGAGTTGGGGCCAATTTCATCGTAAAATGTTTCCTTGGTGTTAAATACAGTCTGTGAACAAACTTAAAATGCATATGTTGATGGTTCGGATTACGTGATGCCAAGGTAATATTTTTCCATATTCTGTTCCATCACTTAGATCTGTGGACCATCCTTTTTTAATGGCTAGCTTGTTTATATATTATAGAGATCAGTCCTTTTGGGAGCCCAGATCATTTATTTATAAATCCCATCGTTGAATGGTTCGATACTTATGAAAAGCATTTTCTCAATCACAAATATTCATACCACTTTGAGCTGTCCATAAATAAAGATAGCTGTTACCAGATCATTTATTTATAAATCCCATCGTTGGATGGTTCGATACTTATGAAAAGCATTTTCTCAATCACAAATATTCATACCACTTTGAGCTGTCCATAAATAAAGATAACTGTTACCAGATCATTTATTTATAAATCCCATCGTTGAAAGGTTCGATACTTATGAAAAGCATTTTCTCAATCACAAATATTCATACCACTTTGAGCTGTCCATAAATAAAGATAACTGTTACCAGATCATTTATTTATAAATCCCATCGTTGGATGGTTCGATACTTATGAAAAGCATTTTCTCAATCACAAATATTCATACCACTTTGAGCTGTCCATAAATAAAGATAACTGTTACCAGATCATTTATTTATAAATCCCATCGTTGGATGGTTCGATACTTATGAAAAGCATTTTCTCAATCACAAATATTCATACCACTTTGAGCTGTCCATAAATAAAGATAACTGTAAACAGTAGTATTGTTTCAAGCGATTTATTATAGTTAGCTAGAAGTAGAACAGCGTCTTATCTTCTCATTCTGCAGCATAAATCCGACCGACCACGGACTGTCACAGTGCAGCATAAATCCGACCGACCACGGACTGTCACAGTGCAGCATAAGTGAAAAATGAAAACTACTTTGAAATCCCGGCACCGGGATTTTTCCTTATTGGAATAGCTGGATGAAATGTAAAACGTGAAATAGAGTTCTGACTTTTAACCTTTTCAAATTATGGAATTTTCACAATGCCCTCAAATAACATAATTTCCAAGCATTCCAAAGGAGTATGTTGACTGGTAGTCATGCCTCTTTTAGTGTTATATCAAGGATACAAAATCCACCCTTACCAAAATATTATTGCAGATCATTTTATGATGTACTTAGCTGTTGTATAATGAAAGGTTTGGAAAAACAGGAAAAAATCTTTGCCTGTCACCTTTACGCCCTAGGAAAAAGCGTACGATATTCCTGTAGACCACCATATTTCATATTCACATCCCATCTCCTTTAAGGAGAGGGGCACACTCTTAGCCGGTAACCATCTGGTTTATACTTTGTACGAGAAGCGTACCGTGTTCTTTAATTATTTGTTACTTTTATTTCTTTTTTTTTTAGGGTATTCTTTCTTAAAACTGCATTGTTGGTTAAGGGCTTGTAAGTAAGCATTTCACTGTAAGGTCTACACCTGTTGTATTCGACACGTGACAAATAAAATTAGATTTGATTCCTTTGAGATGAACTGAACCGATGCCATATGCTTTACTTTGCAGGTGGAAAAGAGAACAAAATGCCTATTCTCATCTCGAAGATCTTCAAAGGGTTGGCGGCTGACCAGACGGATGCCCTTTACGTGGGCGACGCCATACTTTCGGTCAACGGCTCTGACCTCCGGGAGGCCACACACGACGACGCCGTGCAGGCTCTGAAGAAGACAGGGAAGGAGGTCATCCTAGAGGGTAAGCACCACCAGAACATTTCTGCCAGGCCGGGGTTCCAAGAAATGTTGTAGCGTGACCAAGTCGATTATCGACCGAAAGGTCGCTGGTGTATAGGTTCAAACCCAGCATTGCATGCCATGAGGTGGATTGCTTCTCCTTCAGTGGATTAGAAGCAAGATGAACTGTGAGTAAGTGAACAGTAAGTCACTTTGGATAGCAGTAGCAAACAACTGCCAAGAAATAGAAATTTCTCACCTCGAGGAAAAGCCTCTTAGCACGCTGAGATGGAGCCGGGGCTGTAGAGGGGGGTTACAGATGTAGGATCTACATTTGATCACCCTGTTTGTTACAGGATAACTTGTAGTGTTAAAATTTGTAGTGTATTTGAGGTTTAAAAAGGCTTCTGAAGTTTGTAATTTCCACTTTGAAATTTCATACTTGATTTTCTCTTTTAAAAAATGTATCAACCCCTATAAAAATGTCCATTAATTATAATCTACATAATAATTCAAATTTCCTGTTGCTGCAGGATTATTTTCCTGCTGTAGCAAAATGGCTTAAATTAAAATCCTACATCTGTATCAGAGTTGATCCTATTGAACCAAAAATAATGGCTGCTGCAAATCCCATCAGAACCCTTCAAACGCCACATTGAAACTAGCTAAAATGAGATCCTGTCATAAATCGGGGGAAACTTATTGAGAACTTCTAGGCTGCCGGTCGGCACTGCAGGGGAGCAATGTGGAGAAAGTCCTGGAGGTGGTCTTGTAGGTTCACTGTTCTTTGTCTGTTAGCCAGGCCAGGCAGCTCCAGCAGCAGGTGAAGGGAAACGGACAGTGTTGAATTTGAGATGAGGTCTTTAACTGAGATCAATAGAAGGCATGCATGTTGTCCATCGATTGCATCACAGGTGTTCTGTGACTCCCAATCTTTTATGTGCATAATGAATGTGCACATCATTGGACAGGTCTGTTATTCTACACTCTACAAAAGGGACTTATGCTGTGCTGTAGAAGGGAAACACAATATCCACAAGAATACGTTTGAGTGAATTTCTGTAGCGTTAAGTTAGGCTGTTGACCACCAATTTCTCCAGTACTGTCCAGATCGCCCGCTGAGACATGCATACAGTAGGCGGATACACCAGTTTATTAATGTGAGGCGGGTTAGCTTGCTGGCACACAACTCCACAGCACTCCACAGCCAGGCAGGCAGCCAGGCAGGCAGGGGAAATCACTCTAAATCCCTCTGCCCTGTCAACACAGGAGCAGAAAAGCATCAGGCAGCTCATCCACCAGGCCTGTGATCCATAATGTCAGAAATCATTTCATGGGTTACTCACCCTGAGGAGCGGATTTGGCAGGAAACATGTCGAGAGGCTTTGGGACTTTGCTGAGGGGGAGGTTATTGAGAGTCTTCTGTTGTATCTAGGAGTGCTCCTGCATTCTCCAACAGTTTATAAACAACAGCGCTAAGCCTGAGGTAGTTCAGGCAACATGGCATTGTATTGGCTACTTTGTCCATTGTGACACCTGTGATAGTCTTGTGACTTCCAGAACTTGGAAAAGAAAGAGAAGTGCTCGCACACTGTCTCTGTGCTCCTGTCTTGGCAACTTTAGTCCAACATGTGAGAGTATTTTTCTTTATTTTCTATGACATTGATTGCATTCTGAATCTGTGGATATGTGTTGACTTCCATAGCTTTCCATAGAGTTCAATCAGATCAACTTGATTGTGAAAGCCCCTCCATATGACATCTTTGGTAGGGTTTTCTTGTTGAAGTTCTTTGAATTACTGGTAAGCCTGTCGCATGCTTCCCAGTCGAAACAGTTTGCGCTTATATTCTGACTAAATTGAGTGACGTTAGTTTTGGTGTTGGTTAGTTTTTTTTCCGGCTGTTCACACACACAACATTTTTCTTGAGGGAAGTCGAAGTTCGGTAGCCGATCTCTATGCCCCTTCGTCGGTGATTGGTCAACAGTAGGGGTGGGAACTATGGACGGGATTCTTCAATGAAGTGTTTGCTGTAATTCAACGAGAGAGACGAGAGAGCGCAGCCAATTATGTATATAAACCCTAGATTGTTGATGTTATGTATTGGCCAATGAGAGACCCCTTGACTTTTTCCACATTTTAAAATGGATTTTAAAAAATGTGTTGCTCTATTAATCTTTCCCTCAATCCTGACTAGTCTCCCAGTCCCTACCACTGAAAAACATCCTTTAGGTGCCTTTTGGCAAACTCCAAGCGGGCTGTCATGTGCCTTTTACTGAGGAGTGGCTTCCATCTGGCCACTCTACCATAAAGGCCTGATTGGTGGAGTGCTGCAGAGATGGTTGTCCTTCTGGAAGGTTCACCCATCTCCACAGAGGAACTCTGGAGCGCTGTCAGAGTGACCATCGGGTTCTTGGTCACCTCCCTGACCAAGGCCCTTCTCCCCCGATCGCTCCGTTTGGCCGGGCAGCCAGCTCTAGGAAGAGTCTTGGTGTCCCCTAAATTAGGAATGATGGAGGCCACTGTGTTCTTGGGGACCTTCAATGCTGCAGAATGTTTTGGTACCCTTACCCAGATCTGTGCCTCGATAAAACCCTGTCTCGGAGCTCTACAGACAATTCCTTCAACCTCATGGCTTGGTTTTTGTTCTGACACACACTGTCAACTGTGGGACCTTATATAGACAGGTGTGTGCCTTTCCAAATCATGTCCAATCAATTGAATTTACCACAGGTGGACTAAAATCAAGTTGTAGAAACATTTCAAGGATAATCAATGGAAACAAGATGCACCTGAGCTCAATTTCGGGTCTCATAGCAAAGGGTCTGAATACTTATGTAAATGTGATATTTCAGTTTTTATTTTGTAAGAAATATATATTTTCAATGTTTTATACATTTTAAAATTATGCATTAACGTGTCTGTAATAGAATAAATGTGGCAAAAACTAATGTAGACATTTATAAATGCATTTCTATAGCTTCCAAAATATTTTTTACAATGGTGGGGGAGTGCCAAGATGGACGTGTGTGGCTTCAAAACAGCGCCCCCTGTCAGTCATCTAAAGTACACTATATATACAAAAGTATGTGGACACCCCTTCAAATTAGTGGTAGTCTTTTAAGGGAGTATGCGAGCGCACTCATTCGGTTCGCCTAGCCAAGTTTGGCTAGGGGCCAGCCGAACTGAAGCATACTGACGCCTTAAGGAGAGAGAGACATTCGAACATTGCAGCAGCAGGTAGGCCTATACAATATGATTGAGAACAGACTAATAACTAGGTATCCAATTCAAAACATACACTACATGGTCAAAAGTATGTGGAGACCCTTTCAAATTAGGAGATTCGGCTATTTTAGCCACACCCGTTGCTGACAAGTGTATAAAATCGAGCACACAGACATGCAATCGCCATAGACAAACATTGGCAGTAGAATGGCCTTACTGAAGAGCTCAGTGACTTTCAACGTGGCACCGTCATAGGATGCCACCTTTCCAACAAGTCAGATAGTCAAATGTCTGCCCTGTTAGAGCTGCCCCGGTCAACTGTAAGTGGTAGGCCACACAAGCTCACAGAACGGGATCGCCGAGTTCTGAAGCGTGTAGCACGTAAAAATCGTCTGTCCTCGGTTGCAACACTCACTACCGAGTTCCAAACTGCCTCTGGAAGCAGCGTCAGCACAATAACTGTTTGTCGGGAGCATGAAATGGGTTTCCATGGCTGAGCAGCTGCACACAAGCCAAAGATCACCATGCGCAATGCCAAGCATCGGCTGGAGTGGTGTAAAGCTCGCCGCCATTGGACTCTGGAGCAGTGGAAACGCGTTCTCTGGAGTGATGAATCACGCTTCACCATCTGGCAGTCCGACGGACTAATCTGGGTTTGGTGGATGCCAGGACAACGCTACATTCCCGAATGCATAGTGCCAACTGTAAAGTTTGGTGGAGGAGGAATAATGGCCTGGGGCTGTTTTTCATGGTTCGGGCTAGGCCCCTTAGTTCCAGTGAAGGGAAATCTTAACGCATACAATGACATTCCTGTTTCAGCATGACAATGCCCCCTTGCACAAAGCGAGGTCCGTACAGAAATGGTTTTTCGAGATTGGTGTGGAAGAACTTGACTGGCCTGCACAGAGCCCTGACCTCAATCCCGTCGAACACCTTTGGGATGAATTGGAACGCCAACCTCGAGCCAGGCCTAATCGCCCAACATGACTTGAATGAGATTTTTGCCACAAATGCATAAAAAAAAGCATTAGGAAACAGTGCCAGGGAATTAAACCAAAGCATGTCATATCTTGTCCATTGACTGCTTACAGGGTAAGGAAACCAATAAGTTATTTAGTAATTTGGATGAATTATCCCTTTAAGTTACAATTAGCATTTTATGTGTACAGTTTACAACAGATATCCCTATTTCAAGCCTGTGGTATGTTACTTTAGATTATTGCACTTTATGTTGATAATAATATTGAATGATAATGCACGGCATAATGGACGTAAACATATTTGAGCAGTGTAGAGGGACAGGCTCTTCAGTATTCCTGGCATCCCTCCATTAGAGTGGAAATGGAATAATCAATCCAACTGGGTGACATAAACACCTGAGAAGGTCAGATGCATATAACAGCAAAACATCACCGATTGAACAGGTTTTCATTTCTTATCAGAGCTTACTGTGTGAGAGAGAGAGAGAGAGAGAGAGAGAGAGAGAGAGAGAGAGAGAGAGAGAGAGAGAGAGAGAGAGAGAGAGAGAGAGAGAGAGAGAGAGAGAGAGAGAGAGAGAGATGCACCTGATGTGGTCATACTTTACATAATGTGTCTGTCAATACCTGGACTTGGATGTATATATAATATAGAGAATAATTCATACTATTATATAAGATACTTTACTTTAATACTGTATAAAATAAGTTTGTCCTAATAAGGTCATTTATCTAACCTCTGGCTTAGAGGAGAGGTGTTCTAACAAAAAGCACTGAACCAACTCCACCCTGGTTAAGGCAACACTGCCTTTGACACATATCTCAGCCTGGACTTCATTTGGATTCTGCCCTGAGACTGCACTCATCACTGCCCCTGGCCAACCAGGCAGCATTCCCACACAGTGAGAGGGAACCGGGGGGGAGAGAGGAAGGTTGGCAGCATGCTTCCCAGGGCAACCAAGCCTGACAGGGTGTCACAGAGGGTGTCTGGGTGGCAGAGAGGTGACAGCGTGACGTGGACAGGAGAGAGAAACAGAATGTGTGTGTGTGTGTGCGTGTGCCTGTGCGAGTGTGTGTGCAAGCATGTTTTTGTGTGCATGCATACATTCTGCTTACAGCGTACATACAGCTTACATGCACACTGTGTGTACGTACAGTATGTGCAGTGTTTAGCGTGTCTTGGTGGGAGGGGGATGGGTAAGAGTACCGGTGGTGCACCATGTGCTGTGGCGTGGGGCATAATGGGAGGTTTCTAGGGCAAAGTCATGAACAGGAAGGAGCTCTTCCTAAACCCCACCAGACCAGGAATCTTCAGCTCCACATACTGTATGTCTTATCTATATGGTCTACCGGTCTGAAAAGGCTACTCTACTGTATGTCTTATCTACATGGTCTACCGGTCTGAAAAGGCTACTCTACTGTATGTCTTATCTATATGGTCTACCGGTCTGAAAAGGCTACTCTACTGTATGTCTTATCTACATGGTCTACCGGTCTGAAAAGGCTACTCTACTGTATGTCTTATCTACATGGTCTACCGGTCTGAAAAGGCTACTCTACTGTATGTCTTATCTATATGGTCTACCGGTCTGAAAAGGCTACTCTACTGTATGTCTTATCTACATGGTCTACCGTCTTAAAAGGCTACTCTACTGTATGTCTTATCTACATGGTCTACCGTCTGAAAAGGCTACTCTACTGTATGTCTTATCTATATGGTCTACCGTCTTAAAAGGCTACTCTACTGTATGTCTTATCTACATGGTCTACCGGTCTGAAAAGGCTACTCTACTGTATGTCTTATCTACATGGTCTACCGTCTGAAAAGGCTACTCTACTGTATGTCTTATCTACATGGTCTACCGGTCTGAAAAGGCTACTCTACTGTATGTCTTATCTACATGGTCTACCGGTCTGAAAAGGCTACTCTACTGTACGTCTTATCTACATGGTCTACCGGTCTGAAAAGGCTACTCTACTGTATGTCTTATCTACATGGTCTACCGGTCTGAAAAGGCTACTCTACTGTATGTCTTATCTACATGGTCTACCGGTCTGAAAAGGCTACTCTACTGTATGTCTTATCTACATGGTCTACCGGTCTGAAAAGGCTACTCTACTGTATGTCTTATCTACATGGTCTACCGGTCTGAAAAGGCTACTCTACTGTATGTCTTATCTACATGGTCTACCGGTCTTAAAAGGCTACTCTACTGTATGTCTTACCTACATGGTCTACCGGTCTGAAAAGGCTACTCTACTGTATGTCTTATCTACATGGTCTACCGGTCTGAAAAGGCTACTCTACTGTACGTCTTATCTACATGGTCTACCGGTCTGAAAAGGCTACTCTACTGTATGTCTTATCTACATGGTCTACCGGTCTGAAAAGGCTACTCTACTGTATGTCTTATCTACATGGTCTACCGGTCTGAAAAGGCTACTCTACTGTATGTCTTATCTACATGGTCTACCGGTCTGAAAAGGCTACTCTACTGTATGTCTTATCTACATGGTCTACCGGTCTGAAAAGGCTACTCTACTGTATGTCTTATCTACATGGTCTACCGGTCTGAAAAGGCTACTCTACTGTATGTCTTATCTACATGGTCTACCGTCTGAAAAGGCTACTCTACTGTATGTCTTATCTACATGGTCTACCGGTCTGAAAAGGCTACTCTACTGTATGTCTTATCTACATGGTCTACCGGTCTGAAAAGGCTACTCTACTGTATGTGCTAATGAGAGAATAGGGCTGCCTCCCTAATTGTACCCTGTTCTGGTCAAAGGTAGTGCCCTATGTAGGCAATAGAGTGCCATGTGGGACGTAGCCTTAGATGTAGCCTACATGTATTCAGTAGAGTCCAACAGATGGGGAAGATTACATTGTAGCGAGAGACAGTGTGAGAAAGTGCGGCAATCGCAGCACCGTTCCTCAACTACAAGCAAGGATATTTGCTTAGTGTCAGGCTAACTTTCGGTTGAATTTTACTGGACCAGTCTCTGGCCAACGGCAGTAAATCCGTGGGTGAAATGTGCTGGTGCCCATTGCCAAGCCATTTAACGAGGAACACTGGTAACGACTGACAGAGCGGCCCAGCCAGTCTGCACACAGAGCTTCATTATTCTATTATTACCAAGGGCTCTATAGTGCACTGATACAGCAGGGTTTAGAGTAGTTACGTTGTAGCCTGGTTGCCAGACTCTAGCCTGGTTGCCAGACTCTAGCCTGGTTGCCAGACTCTAGCCTGGTTGCCAGACTCTAGCCTGGTTGCCAGACTCTAGCCTAGTTGCCAGACTCTAGCCTGGTTGCCAGACTCTAGCCTGGTTGCCAGACTCTAGCCTGGTTGCCAGACTCTAGCCTGGTTGCCAGACTCTAGCCTAGTTGCCAGACTCTAGCCTGGTTGCCAGACTCTCGCCTAGTTGCCAGACTCTAGCCTGGTTGCCAGACTCTAGCCTGGTTGCCAGACTCTAGCCTGGTTGCCAGACTCTAGCCTGGTTGCCAGACTCTAGCCTAGTTGCCAGACTCTAGCCTGGTTGCCAGACTCTAGCCTGGTTGCCAGACTCTAGCCTGGTTGCCAGACTCTAGCCTAGTTGCCAGACTCTAGCCTGGTTGCCAGACTCTAGCCTAGTTGCCAGACTCTAGCCTGGTTGCCAGACTCTAGCCTAGTTGCCAGACTCTAGCCTGGTTGCCAGACTCTAGCCTGGTTGCCAGACTCTAGCCTGGTTGCCAGACTCTAGCCTGGTTGCCAGACTCTAGCCTAGTTGCCAGACTCTAGCCTGGTTGCCAGACTCTAGCCTGGTTGCCAGACTCTAGCCTGGTTGCCAGAATCGTATTGCTTGAGCCAACTTGCCATGGTCTTAGTGTTGAATGAACACTTCCGAGACAATCAGGGTAATGTTCAGTAGCGAACACTGTAGCTAATCGTTTTGAAATGGAAACCAAAAATGATCATTTCTAATTGGACTAGCCTTTTACAGGTTCCTACATGTTTCAAATCATGTTCTGGTTGTGGTGCATGAGTAAGCATGTCGACCTCTTGTTGCTTGTTAAAGTTACAGTAGATGCATTATGACTATTGATGAACATCAAATTGAAGTGCATCATTCCAAGATCAAACTTACAGCTGTATTTCTCCTCTTTGTGAGTTAAGCAACCTCTTTATGTATATGGTTTTCTACAAGTGATCAGTTCCTGACTTCAACTTTTTCTGTGCCGTAAAAAGTCTATACAATTGAACATATACAGTGCCTTCGGAAAGTATTCAGACCCTTTGACTTTTTCCACATTTTGTTAGATTACAACCTTATTCTAAAATGTATTAAATTGTTTTTTTCCTCACCAATCTACACACATTAGAGGCTGCTGCTGCCTATTGAAATCACTGGCCACTTTAAGAAATGGAACACTAGTCACTTTAATAACGTTTACATATCTTGCACTACTCATCTCATATGTATATACTGTATTCTATTCTATAATATTCTACTGTATCTTAGTCCATGCCGCTCTGTCATTGCTTGTCCATATATGTATATATTCTTAAATTCCATTCCTTACTAGATTTGTGTATTGGGTATATGTTGTTGAAATTGTTAGATATTACTTGTTAGATATTACTGCACTGTCGGAGCTAGAAGAACAAGCATTTCGCTACACCCACAATAACATCTGCTAAACACGTGTATGTGACAATTAAATGTGATTTGATTTGATTTGACAATACTCCACAATGACAAAGTAAAAACAGGTTTTTAGAATTTTTTGTTAATTAAAAATGAAAATGAAAACTGAAATATCACATTTACATAAGTATTCAGACCCTTTACTCAGTACTTTGTTGAAGCACCTTTGGCAGCGATTACAGCCTCGAGTCTTCTTGGGTATGACGCTACAAGCTTGGCACACCTGTATTTGGGGAGTTTCTCCCATTCTTTTCTGCAGATCCTCTCAAGCTCTGTCAGGTTGGATGGGAAGCGTTGCTGCACAGCTATTTTCAGGTCTCTCCAGAGATGTTCGATCGGGTTCAAGTCCGGGCTCTGGCTGGGCCACTCAAGGACATTCAGAGACTTGTCCCGAAGCCATTCCTGCGTTTTCTTGGCTGTGTGCTTAGGATCGTTGTCCTGTTGGAAGGTGAACCTTCGCCCCAGCCTGAGGTCCTGAGCGCTCTGGAGCAGGTTTTCATTAAGGATCTCTCTGTACTTTGCTCTGTTAATCTTTGCCTTAATCCTGACTAGTCTCCCAGTCTCTGCCGCTGAAAAATATCCTCACAGCATGATGATGCCTCCACCATGCTTCACTGTAGGGATAGTGCCAGGTTTCCTCCAGATGTGACGCTTGGCATTCAGGCCAAAGAGTTCAATCTTGGTTTCATCAGACCAGGGAATATCTTTCTCATGGTCTGAGAGTCTTTAGGTGCCTTTTGGCAAACTCCAAGCGGGCTGTCATGTGCCTTTTACTGAGGAGTGGCTTCCGTCTGGCCACTCTACCATAAAGGCCTGATTGGTGGAGTGCTGCAGAGATGGTTGTCCTTCTGGAAGGTTCCCCCATCTCCACAGAGGAACTCTAGAGCTTTGTCAGAGTGACCATCGGGTTCTTGGTCACCTCCCTGACCAAGACCCTTCTCCCCCGATTGCTCAGTTTGGCCGGGCGGCCAGCTCTAGGAAGAGTCTTGGTGGTTCCAAACTTCTTCCATTTAAGAATGATGGAGGCCACTGTGTTCTCAGGGACCTTCAATGCTGCAGATATTTTTTGGTACCCTTCCCCAAATCTGTGCCTCCACACAATCCTGTCTCAGAGCTCTACGGACAATTCCTTCCTCCCTCATGGCTTGGTTTTGGCTCTGACATGCACTGTCAACTGTGGGACCTTATATAGACAGGTGTGTGCCTTTCCAAATCATGTCCAATAAATTGAATTTACTCCAATCAAGTTGTAGAAACATCTCAAGGATGATCAATGGAGATAGTATGCACCTGAGCTCAATTTTGAGTCTCCTAGCAAAGGGTCTGAATACTTATGTAAATAAGGTATTTCTGTTTTAATTTTTTTATAAATTAGCAAAAATGTCTAAAAACCTGTTTTCGCTTTGTCATTATGGGGTATTGTGTGTAGATTGCTGAGGATTTGTATTTATTTAATCCATTTTACAATAAGGCTGTAACGTAACAAAATGTGGAAAAAGTCAAGGGGTCTGAATACTTTCCGAAGGCACAGTGCATACCCCTTGACTTATTCCAAATTTTGTTACGTTACAGCTTTGACTTATTCCACATTTTGTTGTCTTACAGACTGATTTCAAAATGGATTCAGTATATTTTTCTCTCATCCATCTACACACAATACCCCATAATGACAAAGTGAAAACATGTTTATAGAAATGTTAGCAAATTTATAAAAAGTTGAATACAGAAATATCTTATTTACATAAGTATTCACACCCCTGAGTAAATACTTTGTGGAAGCACATTTGGCAGCGATTACAGCTGTGAGACTTTTTGGGTAAGTCTCTATGCACTTTCCACACCTGGATTGTGCAACATTTGCCCATCATTCTTTTAAATTATTCAAGCTCTGTCAAACAGGTTGTTGATCATTGCTAGACAACCATTTTCAGGTCTTGCCATAGATTTTCAAGTAGATTTACGTCAAAACTGTAACTCGGCCACTCAGGAACATTCACTGTCTTCTTGGTAAGCAACTCCAGTGTAGATTTGGCCTTGTGTTTTAGGTTAATAATAATAATAATAATATGCCATTTAGCAGACGCTTTTATCCAAAGCGACTTACAGTCATGTGTGCATACATTTTTACGTATGGGTGGTCCCGGTGATCGAACCCACTACCCTGGCGTTACAAGCGCCATGCTCTACCAATTGAGCTACAGAGGACCACATTGAGCTACAGCAGGTTATTGTCCTGCTGAAAGGTGAATCCATCTCCCAGTTTCTGGTGGAAAGCAGACTGAACCAGGTTTTCCTCTAGGGTTTTGCCTGTGCTTAGCTCCATTCTGTTTATTTTTTATTCTGAAAAACACCCTCGTCCTTGACGATTACAAGCATACCCATAACATGATGCAGCCACCACCATGCTTGAAAATATGAGGAGTGGTACTCAGTAATGTGTTGTATTGGATTTGCCCCAAACATAACACTTTTTTTTCAGGACATACAGTTCATTTCTTTGCCACATTTTTAGCAGTATTACTTTAGTGCCTTGTTGCAAACAGGATGCATGTTTTGTAATATTTTTATTCTGTACAGGCTTCCTTCTTTTCACTCTGTCAATTAGGTTAGTATTGTGGAGTAATTACAATGTTCTTGATCCATCCTCAGTTTTCTCCTATCGCGGCCATTCACCTCTGTAACTGTTTTAAAGTCACCGTTGGCCTCATGGTGAAATCCCTGAGCAGATTCCTTCCTCTCCGGCAACTGAGTTAGGAAGTACGCCTGTATCTTTGTAGTGACTTGGTGTATTGATACACCATCCAAAGTGTAATTAATAACTTCACCATGCTCAAAGGAATATTCAATGTCTGCTTGTTTTATTTTTTACCCATCTACCAATAGGAGCCCTTCTTTGCAAGGCATTGGAAAACCTCCCTGGTCTTTGTGGTTGAATCTGTGTTTCAAATTCACTGCTCGACTGAGGGACCTTACAGATAATTGTATATGTGGGGTACAGAGATGAGGTAGTCATTCAAAAATCATGTTAAACACAGAGTGAGTCCATGCAAATAATTGTGTGACTTGTTAAGCACATTTTTACTCCTAAACGTATTTAGGCTTGCCATATCAAAGGGGTTGAATACTTATTGACTCAAAACATTTCAGCTTTTCGTTTGTAATTCATTTGTAAAAAAAAAAATCAAAAAACATAATTCCACTTTGACATTATGGGGTATTGTGTGTAGGCCAATGACAAAAACATCTAAATGTAATCCATTTTAAATTCAGGCTATAACACAATAAAATGTGGACAAAGTCAAGGGGTGGGAATACTTTCTGAAGGCACTGTCATGAACATGTGTCAGTACTCAGGAATGTCTGAGCCGGAATTGGATATTAAAGGCGTTCATTTCTGCTTGTGATAAGTATTGGCTCCGTGGTTCCTTGTCATGACAATGATGCTAATATGTCCTGGCCGAGTGTGTTTGGTCCAACGAATAATGTGCCCCCTGGTTCTCCATGTTCTTCCCAGAGTTCTCCGGCTGGAGCCGCAGCCAGACATCTGTCGCTGAAGCGACAGGTGATGGCGAGCAACTACGTCTACATCTCCCTCCCCCTTCCCTGCATATCCCAATCCCAGCCTTCCCTGCTTATCTGGAGATCGGCCAAACAAAAGAGTGCAGGCCTTGGAATTGGGAAAGGCTGGGAAACCGGGAAGTACTGTAGGATCCGTGGTAATTCCTCTCATCCCACCATTCCTGTTCTTTCCCATGGCCAAAATAGGAAAAGCTGTAACTCCCCAGGGCTTAGGACATGAGCTGCAGACGTTTACAGGCTTGTTATATTTCTTTTTTTCCTAAAGTAATTGAGCCTCTGTGTCTTGGCACATGCAGCATTCCTACTTATTTTTCTCCCTTTTTAGGTTGCCAGTGAGGCAGCGCAATTTGATTAATTGGCAGTTGGGTGCCAGTTTTGTGCCCACGCAGCCTTTTTCCCAGTCAGCAATGTGTGAGGTAGCAGCCGGAGCTAACCTGACCCTAAAGCTCTCATGCAGCAGGGCTAGCCTTGGTTACATGTTAGCCTAGCAACTTAGCAAGGCTTGTAGCTTTACTGTAAGCTTAGTGACTGGCTGGTTCAACAGCAAGAATACATAGACATTAATTTGGTTGAGAGTTGCTAAAACCCTCTTCAGAGCGGTTTCTAAAGGGTTAATAATATCAAATGAAATGTTAACCAGAGAATCATCAAGCTCCCTGGTAAGCAATGCCAAAGATGTTCTATTATATTGGCAAGATAGTTGTGTGACCGCTCTAACAATGGAAATAAATGTCCTCAAAGATGGAAGGAAGGCAGGCGGGAGGAAGCGAGATCAGGTATGACCATTCTAGCCAAGGAGAGGGCAGATATGCGTGTGAACAACAGGCACAACTCCGATATAATTGTTTATTTTTTTGTTACCCAAATGCCATGTGTGTCCACTTATATCAGTGCATTCATAACAATCTAAACATTACGAAACGTACAGGCCAGTCAAAAGTTTGGACACACCTACTCATTTTCTTTAATTTTCTTTCTCTATTTTGTTGCCTTACAACCTGGAATTAAAATGGATTTTATGGGGGTTTGTATCATTTGATTTACACAACATGGCTATCACTTTGAAGATGCTAAATATTTTTTTTTGTGAAACAAACAAGAAATAAGACAAAAAAACTGAAAACTTAAGCGTGCATAACTATTCACCCCCCCCCCCCAAAGTCAATACTTTGTAGAGCCACCTTTTGCAATTACAGCTGCAAGTCTCTTGGGGTATGTCTCTATAAGCTTGGCACATCTAGCCACTGGGATTTTTGCCTATTCTTCAACGCAAAACTGCTCCAGCTCCTTCAAGTTGGATGGGATCCGCTGGTGTACAGCAATCTTTAAATCATACCACAGATTCTCAATTGGATTGAGGTCTGGGCTTTGACTAGGCCATTCCAATAAATTTAAATGTTTCCCCTTAAACCACTCGCGTGTTGCTTTAGCAGTATGCTTAGGGTCATTGTCCTGCTGGAAGGTGAACCTCCGTCCCAGTCTCAAATCTCTGGAAGACTGAAACAGGTTTCCCTCAAGAATTTCCTGTATTTAGAGCCATCCATCATTCCTTCAATTCTGACCAGTTTCCCAGTCCCTGTCAATGAAAAACATACCCTCCTTCAGGGAACGGTAGTTATATCAAATCTGTACGTTCCCTTTCAGTCAGTCACTAAGTATAACATTCTATGGGACAGACAATCACGCCCCAAGCCGAGAGTACCAAACTAGGAGGCCCACAGCAGCCCAATCACACACAGGTTCCATCGACTCCAAAAAGGGTTACAGAAGCCACCTTTTTCCCTAATAGTTACCCGAGAAGGCTGAACTGTCAGAGCCTCATGAGGACTGAACTGTCAGAGCCCCATATAGGGAAACAGAACCTGCTGCAACTTGGCTATGCACACTGACACGCTGCCACTGCAGCCCAAATCCATAGAACCCACGGTTCCAAGAACAATACTTACCTTGCGAGGTAAGGAATCACAAATCCAAAACAACAGAACATCTGTAGTGACTTGGTAAAGGCTCAAACCCACAGAGAACTGTGGTAACCCGGAAAAATTCTGCCTAACATCGACCACGGCAGCCCAAGTCCATAGACCCTACTGGTTCCAAAAAGGCGCACACAGAGACCTAAGGAGTCTGGAACGGCAGGAATCCCACAAGGAACTGCAAGTCCAAAACAACAGGGCACCTGCTGTGACTTGATAATGCGCACTCGCGCTCCAACTCATTGACGAACCATGGCAGCCCAAGGCTCAAACCCTCAGGGAAACTGTGGTAACCCGGATAAGGCAACCCTTGTCCTTTGCTGTCATACACCAGGGAGATAGCCTCCACAATCCAAATGTGAAAGACGCTGCTTAGAAAGTGCCCTACCCCCAGCTGGATTAGCGAAACAGTCAAAAAGCTGGTCACAAACGCGGACATCCTTGTTCCTATCCATATACTTGCGTAAAGCATGCATCGGACACAGGCCATGCAACCTCTGTTGTTCGCTGGAAGCAAATGGAGGAGGTGAGAAAGGGAAAGCTCGAAAGCCAGAACCTGGGAGCAAACTGCATTAGGACGTAACTTTACTTTGGAATCGCCAGGCACGAACTCCAAACAGGAAGGGTGTACTAATAGCGTGTGTAGATCCTCAACATGCTTGGTGGACACCAAGGCCATGAGCAGGGCAGTCTTGTAGGAAAGGACCTTCAGGTCCACAGACTCCAATGGTTCAAACGGAGGCTCAAACAGATTGTCCAGGACCAACTCCAGGTCCCAGGTAGGTGCCATAGGCTTAGACATAGTTCAGACCCTGGGGTAGAGCCGTCAATCCCAACATAACACGCTGAAATGTGGAAAAAGAAAACCAGTACTCCAAAAGCTCTTGCAAGAACATCAAAATGTCCACCAAAGAGCTCTGAAAAGGAGAAACTCCTTCAACCTGCCACCAACCCTCAAATGCATGCCACTTATATGTATACAACCCTTTCGTAGAGGGCGCAAGCGGAAATGCGTTTGGCAGACCGCACCACCCTCTGGAGAGCCCTGCGGTTGCGGGCGGTGCAGTTGCCGTACCAGGCGGTGATACAGCCCAACAGGATGCTCTCAATTGTGCTTCTGTAAAAGTGTGTGAGGGTTTTAGGTGCTAAGCCCAATTTCTTCAGCCTCCTGTGGTTGAAGAGGCTCTGTTGTGCTTTCTTCACCACACTGTGTGCGTGGGTGGACCATTTCAGTTTGTCGGTGATGTGTACGCTAAGGAACTTGAAGCTTTCCACCTTCTCCACTGCGGTCCCGTCAATGTGGATAGGGGGGTGCACCCTCTGCTGTTTCCTGAAGTCCACGGTCATCTCCTTTGTTTTGTTGATGTTGAGTGAGAGGTTATTTTCCTGGCACCACACTCCCAGAGCCCTCACCTCCTCCCTGTAGGCGGTCTCGTCATTGTTGGTAATCAAGCCTACTACTGTTGTGTCGTCTGCAAACTTGATGATTGAGTTGGAGGCGTGCTTGGCCACACAGTCATTGGTGAACAGGGAGTACAGGAGGGGGCTGAGCACGCACCCTTGTGGGGCCCCAGTGTTGAGGATCAGCGAAGTGGAGATGTTGTTTCCTACCTTCACCACCTGGGGGCGGCCCGTCAGGAAGTCCAGGACCCAGTTGCACAGGGCGGGGTTCAGACCCAGGGCCTCAAGCTTAATGTTGAGCTTGGAGTGTACTATGGTGTTGAATGCCCGAGCTATAGTCAATGAACAGCATTCTTACATAGGTATTCCTCTTGTCCAGATGGGTCCGAGGTCACTGATACGCCAAAGCGCATTTTCTCGCGATGTGTAAGATCTACCTCAGCCATGCTGAACCGCTCCCATATCTGGGCCACCACCGAGGGGTGCAGTCTAGAGATAGGACCCCCCTGGAAAGTAGATCTGCAAAATAGTCAGTAGCTCTAGGTAATTGATATGCAGCGTGTGTGTCGTGATCACCCTGCAGGACACTACCTGGCCCATGAGAACCCCCTGCAACAGCAGTCGCGGGTCTCTCCAAGGAGTCAATACCCTTAGGCATGACGGGGATACCTTGAGCAACCGATGACAGTGGCGAGATGCGTCCAGACACGTTGCAATCAGCCAGCGCTGAAACAGATGCATCAACAGAAGTCCCAGAGGCACCACAGCTATCATAGAGGCCATCAGACCCAATAACCACAGGCACAAGTGAAAAGGCACAGAGTGCCCCAACTGAAACCGTGCCAGACAGAGCCAGAATGCGACCCTCCTCTGTTGGGAGAAAGCACATGATTCAGAACCGAGTTCAGAACGAGACCCAGAAACTGAATGCAGTGAGCTGGAGTCAAATACTGTAACTTTTCTTGTGATTCACTTTGAACCCCAGAGATTGAATCTGGGAAACCAGCGTGGCAGTGTGGAGCTATGACCAGCCAATCGTCCAGATAGGTGAGTACTCTGATCCCCTGGCACTGCACCGGCGCCAAAGCCACCTCCACTACGATAGACAAGGTGCGGGGCGATAGGGAGATGGGGAGGATGTATAGCACATGAAAAGATGCATCTTTCAGATCTATGGACATGTACCAATCGCTGGAACGCACCGACTGCAATAGTAACCCGGAGGTGCTTGTTTAAAACATGCTAGTCCAGGATGGGATGCAACGTTCCATTGCTCTTGGGAAATAAGAAGTACTGGCTGTACCAACCGCTCTGTACTTCTGAGACGGGGACCATCCAAATAGCCTGCTTTTGAAGGAGAGAGGAAATCTCCTCTTTCAAGACAGGCGCTAGGACCCCGGGGACCATTTACGTAATGACGCCACGAAAAGGAGGAGGACGCACAGCGAACTCCTGACCGTACCCCCTCATCTCCGTCTTCGTCAACTGCGCATGCGCGTCACTGGACAGAGCACTCAGCCAGTCTCACATACAGTCCATTATCTCCTGAACAGGTAGAGCACCACCATTTTTTTGTCATGCTTGCTTTCATATCCACCAATCTTGACAACCGTGTGTCTGAACGTGGGGAAGGAACTGTGCGTTCTGATACCCAGCCCACACCGGGTTCGGGGACCTTGGCAACCAGTAACTTACCCCCATTGACCGAGCCACTTGGGAGCACTAGTATGTTATACCGAGTGACCGATTGAAAGGGAAAGTACAGTTATGATTTAACTACTGTTCCCTGCCACAGTAGCTAAGTAACTCGCCAATCATCAGCAAAACCTTTAAACAAGGGTAAGCGACGCTTCACCGCTGCAGGGACAGAAGGTAAATATCTTCCCCCAAACCTGGAGGAACTCCGCTGTGGGGGAAGAAAACGCCATCAAAGATGCATTCACCACCAATGGATCAATCTCCCCTGCCAAATCCAAAGCCGGGGCTTCAGGCTGCCCCTGGCTGATGTCATCCGATTCACACTCTGAAAACCCTCCAGAGCCAATCAGGTATAGTATATCATCCCCGGAATCTGGACATTGAACACTGCCAGGGAAACTGGAATGAGTCTCACATGGCTGGAATGACATCCCTATCAACTCCGACCACCAATCTTCCTCACAAAGTCAGCGCGACTCCCAATGGAAGTTGAACCCAGCCGGAGACAATGGTCACACTAACTGGTCAGAGCCAAGGCCTCCTGAGTGTGTTTCCACCCCAGGCAACAGGACAGCACTCGTAAGGATCTTTAATTTTCATTGTGAAACCACATGCCCTATGGCACGGTCGGAGGTTCAAACTCGTCTGGTTATAATTTTTTTACGTACTCTTACCACTGGCCATCTTACTCAAGCAAGGAAGCATTAGCTACACAAGTAGAGCAGAAAGTAGTTCGCGTTTAGCAAACACAAAAACCGATACAAAGACCCAAAACTCACAACAGCTAAAGTAAGTGGATGACTTCTCTGTCCCCACTAAGAGACACCTAAGTTGGAGCCGAATCTCGCAGCCTTCGTGTGCTTGAAAAGTTTGTAAATTGCGTGATACGTTCTTCCTTCAGGCGAGCTGAAGAGCGAAGAATTTAGGAAATGGATGCAAGCCCCGGTATTATAGCCAGGAAAGCAGGGCTACCGAGGGCTGGCTCGGCACCCATTGGCCTGTTGTGCGTGATTTCAGTTTGCTTCAGGTGAATAGGATTGGTCAATGACTCCCCATAGTATGTTATAACGAGTGTCCGACTGAAAGGGAATGGAGGTTGTTATGTCAGAGGTTTTCTGGTTAGCCTGTCAATCAAAATAAATTGGCTTGTGAAACTCGGTGACACTATCTCAGTGGTCCACATCAAAGTAACCAAACATGGTGCCAACAAAATAGCGGATGAGCCAGTTACAGTATTACCCCCCACGAATTCATTGGAGCTAACCACTAACCTTTGAGGCATAACCATGCTTTTTTCGCTGAACAAGCCCTATGATGGTGCTCTGTAGATCCGACGGTCCAGACCACCTACGCATAGTAGCTCCCAAGCTGTTAATAGGTGAACAGAGGTGAAATGTCCAGCTGTCTTTCAACTGCGTACACATAAAACAACTTATGACCACACAAACCACATTTCCATCCAACCATTTCATGAGGATGAAATACATGAGGCATGAAAAAAGTCAGGACCGGGCTGATGGAAACAGGAAATGCTGGTACAACTTTATAAATGCCGACAGACAATTTGTTCGTTCGACATGGGTGGGATCTTTTTGTGTCTGTAAAATGTATTATGCGAGAAATGGCGGTGGAAACGCCTTTATGTACAAATATTGATATAATAACCATCATATCGAAGTATCCTAAACTCAGAGTCACGCGATATGTTGTGTGGTCCTCCCACTACGACTCGGGAAAGCATGCAGTTTATTAGGATGAACTTCACAGGGTGGTGGAAGTGCAAGGTGATGAGCTTGATGCTCCTTTCCAATAAATATTGAGGGTCTTATACTGGTGACATGATGATTGATGCTTGGCTGCCATTTGACAAATACAAATAATATCGCTCTTATCCATAATAATCTCATCATGTAGACTAGCCTACCCACACTGTATCTGCCAGCTGTTGGCTAGAGCGCACGTGCCAAGACCAGAGTGGGCACATTTGCTATATATAATCTAACAGTTTTTGTGACAAAACCATCAGTAGAGTTGAAAATGCAATGGAAACTCATTTAACTTGTATTTTTCATTCAGTACATGGGAATTTAACGGCAAAAGTTATTTTATGTGCACTACATCATCACACATAGCCTTTTTTTCCGCAATAAGTCTGTTTGATGGAAAAACATCTCGTGGGAAAATGTGCATGTTGTTTTACGCAGATTTTTAGAATATTCACACGGAAATCTGTCGCAAATTGGATTGAAACCAGATGCTCTTTTATAGAACGCTCTGTTTGATTCAAACTTGGTGAACTTTTTCTGAACTTAAAAGGCCAGTGGACAATGTCAGTTGGCCTTGCAGACCGTGAGATGCTCCTATTCATTTCTTTCACTACTATGGTTCAATTTTCAAGATTTAGACACTCAGCTCACGCCGAGTACACTTGATAATGTGGCTCGCGCTCTCTCGCTGGCCGAAAGTTACGCTTCCAGTGTATTGTCTTTTTTGTATTTAATAAGGATCCCCATTCCAGCAACTCTTCCTGGGTCCAGCAACATTAAGGCAGTTATATCAAAGAAAAAATGACATGACATTACATTTCAGTTTCTATGTATGTTTCTCCCCCACCGTATTTCAAATGAATATTAAGTGACTCAACACGTTCCTCAGCGTAGAAAAATGTAATGGCTACGACGATGAGCGAAGTGCCAAAGGGCATGTATCTATCGCCTTATTAAAACATCCATGACAATATAATTATCACTTTCAAAATAAACCTCTACCTTAAAGCTGGCTCTATATTTGCACCACATTCCATTTAGCGCCAACTTCAAGTCTTCTATTAGCAGGTCTCGAGTCTCGAGTCGTCTCTTCATAATGTATTTGCCCCACGTGACTTACTTTACTGTAAAGTGATACAGACTGTTCTCTTAGCCACCTTTTAGTCTGATCTTTGGCTGGTTGGTTGCTTGCTTGCTATTTGCAAGGTGATGGTCAATGCCATTTCAACTCAGTCCATTAATGAAATTGTAATTTGTCTATTTTCTCTGAGACTGTTACGCAAAGTATTAGCTGTCTTGGGCAACACAGCTTTGATCCACTTACAGTATACACCAGAATGTAATTTTGTAATGAGCATCTATTCATATAGGCCATATGTAGCAGAGGCTTAGTTTGGAGTCTGTTTTGGCTTCAGTCACACTTTTGTGCTGTTGCATGACAACATAACGGCCAAGAGTTGGCTAAAGTTGAAATGTTGAAGTCAATGCTGAATGAGACACACACAGATTTACTAAAGCATTTGCACTTTGCACCACCTTTTCCCCCAGAATAAAACACCAAAAACAAAGCTAAAACATGAAACTGTGTTCTTTCTCCAAACCTTAACCTGCTTCAGAGAGGTAAAGTAATTCTTATGAAAATAATTAGTAGGAATACATTGCTAATTCTACTCTGTAGCTCAGCTGGTAGAGCACGGCGCTTGTAACGCCAAGGTAGTGGGTTCGATCCCCGGGACCACCCATACACAAAAAATGTATGCACGCATGACTGTAAGTCGCTTTGGATAAAAGCGTCTGCTAAATGGCATATTATTATTTATTATTATTACTAATGTTGTGCCACTGACAACAACTATCTCCAAAACCTTATTGGGATTGGGATGGCTCGGGCTTTCAACTACAGGTTGTGTTTTCCATGGACTGAACCACCGGCCCGGAGGAAAATGTGTGCGTCCTATTCCCAAAGACGTTCTGGCCTGTGTGCACATTCTGGTCAGGCTCATGGGTGGATTAGTACCACCAAAGAAAATGTTTCAAGTAAATCACAACTCCCCCTGACCCTTTCTCTTCCAGCACCCCTGAACCCCCCTCCCAACTAGGCAAAGCCCCCTCATTAGTAAAATATGTCTAGTGAGATCTATCTCTCTTCAACATCAGATGTGCAACTTTTCTGTTTACACTACCTTGGATGTGGTGTGGCCAAAGCCACATTCCTGCTTCATGTGTGAGTTCAGCTATTAACATACCGTAAATACCTATAGTTTATAGACAAACAGGTTTATAGACAGAAAGGTTAGCAATTCAAACTTCACAGGAGCTTCTAATCTAAAACATACTGCACATAGTGTTGCACACTTGATTAATGCAATGATTCACAAATGTGTGGATATTTAAAAGCCTTTAGTTTTCAATGCTGTCTACTGGTATTAAGGTAGTTAAAGAGATGCTGCGAGATTTCTAAATCTATTTCTAAATCTTTCTACTTACCCAGAGTCAGATGAACTCATGGATACCATTTTTATGTCTCTGCGTGCAGGTTGTAGATAATTTAAGTTAGCATATCTTTAGCTTAGCGCAATTGCTGGAAGTCTCCAGGTACAGTAGCCAGTTCCTCTCAAACGCAGGGAAATAGACCCTCTAACTACTCCAAAGCTGGGTGGTTGGTAATTTATAGTCTTGCAAAGTTATACATAGTAATCAAAATTTTATAAATTCATTAATTTGACTGATAATCATAAACAATGACATTCTATCAACTTCCTCACGCTGTCACATTGTCACAGCTGGCTACTGTAGTTAGAAGGCTTTGGAGTAGTTAGAAGGTCTATTTCCCTGCGTTTGAGAGGAGCTGGCTACTGTACCTGGAGACTTCCAGCAATTGCGCTAAGCTAACGATATGCTAACTTCAATTATCTCCAAACTGCACGCAGAGACATAAAAATGAGTTCATGTGACTCTGGGTAAGTAGAAAAATGTTTAAAATGTGGAAATCTTGCAGTATCCCTTTAAGGTAATCCTTGCAGGGACAATTCTTGCAGCCGTTGCCTTTACACTGTACCACTCAGAGCTTAAAGAGAGTTTTGAATCTAGATCTGTCTCGTTACACTACACAAGTACTGTATCTTTCCTGGACCTAGTTTGTGTCGTCAAAGTAATGTAGTGTAAGTAGGTCCATAGCTGTAGCCATGTCGCCACAACAACCTGCTATGGGCGCAACAAGAACCACCTCTTGCACCAGGGTTGGTTTACATAGATTGATAGTACTTACATTACCTTTGACATCACCTTTGTCTGCAAAGAGCAGTGTCTAGTTCTGAATAAGAAATTGACTAAAATTGACAATTGAATTGCTTTGCCGGGAACTTACTCCTTGCAATGGCCACTTGCAATAGGCAAAGATAGATATTTTATCTGTGGTAAAAAAAAAAAGAATGCCTTTTACAATGGAAAGTGGAAGGCTGACAGAATCGCCAGATTCTTATCGAAAAGTGAGAAATTAAGTGGAACCCGGTCCAGAGCTTCATTTTGTCCTCTGCTGAATTCAGTTAACTTTCCCTACTTTGGTGAACATTTATATAATTACCTCTCTTGACATTTTATGCAAAGCAATCAAGTTTTTAAGTTATGTCGTATATCTGAATTAGTTAGGAAGTATGATTCACTCCCTGACTGCGTCCCAAATGGCACCCTATTCCCTACAACATACCCCTATGAGTCCTGGTCAAAAGTAGTGCACTACATAAGGAATCGGATGCCATTTGGGACACAGCCTCTGTGACCCTCCTATCACTATGGCTCTTGTCCATGATTATAATGAGATGGACTGTGTGGATGATTGGCCTATCCCACTTGAATCTAAATAATTTCCGGTGGTGGGAATACCTAACTTCCTTACCCACTCTAGCCAAGTGAGTCAGTCCACATAATCGGACCCACATTACAGGCCTGGCCCCCATTAAGTTGAGGAATACACACACACACACCACATCACATGTTAATAAGGAGATGAAAAACACTTTAGCTGGAACAATCAAATCAAATCAAAATGTATTGGTCACATACACATATTTAGCAGATGTTATTGCGGGTGTAGCGACATGCTTGTGTTCCTAGCTCCAACAGTGCAGTAGTATCTAACAATTCACAACAATACACAAATCTAAAAGTAAAAGAATGGAATTAAGAAATATATAAATATTAGGACGAGCAATGTCGGAGTGGCATTGACTAAAATACAGTAGAATAGAATACAGTATATACGTATGAGATGAGTAAAGCAGTATGTAAACATTATTAAAGTGACGGCTATTTAACAGTCTGATGGCCTTGAGATAGAAGCTGTTTTTCAGTCTCTCGGTCCCAGCTTTGATACACCTGTACTGACCTCGCCTTCTGGATGATAGCGGGGTGAACAGGCTGTGGCTCGGGTGGTTGATGTCCTTGATGATCTTTTTGGTCTCAATGGAAGTCTCTCTGTGATAATAACCCCAAATTGTGTCTTGACTGCAACTATGACACATTGTTTACACACACAACCACATAGAAAATAGAACTAATATAGTACTGTGTGTCTGGTATAGTACTGTGTGTCTGGTATAGTACTGTGTTTGGTATAGTACTGTGTCTGGTATAGTACTGTGTCTGATATAGTACTGTGTGTGGTATAGTACTGTGTGGTATAATACTGTGTCTGGTATAGTACTGTGTCTGGTATAGTACTGTGTCTGGTATAGTACTGTGTGTGGTATAGTACTGTGTCTGGTATAATACTGTGTCTGGTATAGTACTGTGTCTGGTATAGTACTGTGTCTGGTATAGGACTGTGTCTGGTATAGTACTGTGTCTGGTATAGTACTGTGTCTGGTATAGTACTGTGTCTGGTGTAGTACTGTGTGTCTGGTATAGGACTGTGTCTGGTATAGTACTGTGTGTTTGGTATAGTACTGTGTCTGGTATAGTACTGTGTATGGTATAGTACTGTGTGTCTGGTATAGTACTGTCTGTGGTATAGTGCTGTGTCTGGTATAGTACTGTGTGTCTGGTATAGTACTGTGTGTCTTGTATAGTACTCTGTGTCTGGTATAGTACTGTGTCTGGTATAGTACTGTGTGTCTTGTATAGTACTGTGTGTCTTGTATAGTACTGTGTGTCTGGTATAGGACTGTGTGTCTGGTATAGTACTGTGTGTCTGGTATAGTACTTGTCTGTATTAGGGACTGTATTATGGTGTTTTGTCTGCCAGGGACATTTTGTGCGGGAGATAAAGGGACATTCCTCTGGCTAATAGGGCAGACAGCATGCTTCAAATATCACAATGAAACGGAATTCCAGCCGCTCCCACGGCAACAAGGAAGCAGGGGGCTCAGCCACAGAGCATTGTTGTCTTTGACTTGGCAACAGAGAGTTGTGTTTGCCAAGTCAGGCCGCGAAAATAATGACTGCTACCATGCTGACTGACTATGGTAGTCTACCCCCATGGTTTACTGCCATATCTCCCCTGATGATAATAGCATCTGCCCCAATAATAACGCCAAAGGGGGATTTGGAAGATATGGTTTCGTTTACCCCATCTTTTTAAAGTTTTTCTGCAATTTAAGTGGCGACTGCTGTCTTTTTTGGCCCATTAGGTGATTTAGCGAGCCCTTTAAAAAAACGCCCCGAGTTAAGTGAACAATGTCGAACTGAATTGGGTAGGAAATGCATAGACGGGATTTGCGGATTCAATGTAAAGTGTCCCAAAGAAAAGCTTAGCGGGGGATTCTGCAATTAGAGTAAAGAAACTCCACACACACACACACACACACACACACACACACACACACACACACAACTACTTCTGTGGCCTGCCAGATAAGCTAAAGTAATAACAGTACAGTCTCAGCTAATTTTAGCCCTGCTATGAATGTGCCCGCCACTGGTATTCATGGCAACATTTGGATTCTCTTAAACATCTTTTGCCTCTGGTTGAGTCGAGCTTAGTCATATTTTCACTCTGTACAGGGCCAAGCTATTCAGCGATGGCCTCCCTTTTCCATTTGTCCTGCTCGGTTTAAATGATATACAGTGGGGGAAAAAAGTATTTAGTCAGCCACCAATTGTGCAAGTTCTCCCACTTAAAAAGATGAGAGAGGCCTGTAATTTTCATCATAGGTACACGTCAACTATGACAGACAAATTGAGAATTTTTTTCTCCAGAAAATCACATTGTAGGATTTTTTATGAATTTATTTGCAAATTATGGTGGAAAATAAGTATTTGGTCACCTACAAACAAGCAAGATGTCTGGCTCTCACAGACCTGTAACTTCTTCTTTAAGAGGCTCATCTGTCCTCCACTCGTTACCTGTACTAATGGCACCTGTTTGAACTTGTTATCAGTATAAAAGACACCTGTCCACAACCTCAAACAGTCACACTCCAAACTCCACTATGGCCAAGACCAAAGAGCTGTCAAAGGACACCAGAAACAAAATTGTAGACCTGCACCAGGCTGGGAAGACTGAATCTGCAATAGGTAAGCAGCTTGGTTTGAAGAAATCAACTGTGGGAGCAATTATTAGGAAATGGAAGACATACAAGACCACTGATAATCTCCCTCGATCTGGGGCTCCACGCAAGATCTCACCCCGTGGGGTCAAAATGATCCGGAGCAAAAATCCCAGAACCACATGGGGGGACCTAGTGAATGACCTGCAGAGAGCTGGGACCAAAGTAACAAAGCCTACCATCAGTAACACACTACGCCGCCAGGGACTCAAATCCTGCAGTGCCAGACGTGTCCCCCTGCTTAAGCCAGTACATGTCCAGGCCCGTCTGAAGTTTGCTAGAGTGCATTTGGATAATCCAGAAGAGGATTGGGAGAATGTCATATGGTCAGATGAAACCAAAATATAACTTTTTGGTAAAAACTCAACTCGTCGTGTTTGGAGGACGAAGAATGCTGAGTTGCATCCAAAGAACACCATACCTACTGTGAAGCATGAGTGTGGAAACATCATGCTTTGGGGCTGTTTTTCTGCAAAGGGACCAGGACGACTGATCCGTGTAAAGGAAAGAATGAATGGGGCCATGTATCGTGAGATTTTGAGTGAAAACCTCCTTCCATCAGCAAGGGCATTGAAGATGAAACGCGGCTGGGTCTTTCAGCATGAAAATGATCCCAAACACACCGCCCAGGCAACGAAGGAGTGGCTTCGTAAGAAGCATTTCAAGGTCCTGGAGTAGCCTAGCCAGTCTCCAGATCTCAACCCCATAGAAAATCTTTGGAGGGAGTTGAAAGTCCGTGTTGCCCAGCGACAGCCCCAAAACATCACTGCATGGAGGAATGGGATCTGCATGGAGGAATGGGCCAAAATACCAGCAACAGTGTGTGAAAACCTTGTGAAGACTTACAGAAAACGTTTGACCTGTGTCATTGCCAACAAAGGGTATATAACAAAGTATTGAGAAACTTTTGTTATTGACCAAATACTTATTTTCCACCATAATTTGCTAATAAATTCATTAATAATCCTACAATGTGATTTTCAGGATTTTTTTTTCTCATTTTGTCTGTCATAGTTGACGTGTACCTATGATGAAAATTACAGGCCTCTCTCATCTTTTTAAGTGGGAGAACTTGCACAATTGGT
The DNA here is from genome assembly GCF_020615455.1 of Coregonus clupeaformis. NCBI lineage: Eukaryota > Metazoa > Chordata > Actinopteri > Salmoniformes > Salmonidae > Coregonus > Coregonus clupeaformis. The sequence goes on along the minus strand of NC_059203.1, from coordinate 1,107,045 downwards.
GGCTGACTAAATACTTTTTCCCCCACTGTATATGACAATATGAATCCAGGGATATGTGACAATATGAATCCAGGGATATGTGATAATATGAATCCAGGGATATGTGACAATATAAAATCCAGGGATATGTGACAATATGAATCCAGGGATATGTGACAATATGAATCCAGGGATATGTGATAATATGAATCCAGGGATATGTGATAATATGAATCCAGGGATATGTGACAATATGAATCCAGGGATATTTGACAAAATGAATCCAGGGAAATGTGACAATATGAATCCAGGGATATGTGACAATATGAATCCAGGGATATGTGACAATATGGATCCAGGGAAATGTGACAATATGAATCCAGGGATATGTGACAATATGAATCCAGAGATATGTGACAATATGAATCCAGAGATATGTGACAATATGAATCCAGGGATATGTGACAATATGAATCCAGGGAAATGTGACAATATGAATCCAGGGATATGTGACAATATGAATCCAGGGATATGTGACAATATGAATCCAGGGAAATGTGACAATATGAATCCAGGGAAATGTGACAATATGAATCCAGGGAAATGTGACAATATGAATCCAGGGATATGTGACAATATGAATCCAGGGATATGTGACAACTCCTCCTAGTCTCTTTTTCCTCTTTCAGTGAAATACATCAAGGAGATGTCAGCCTTTTTTAAAAACACCTCCCCCGGTGCACCCTGGGACTCCCCCCATGCCACGCCACAGAAAGGCGCAGACGCCCCACCTGCTGAGCTGAAGGAGGCCAGGACCATCCCCCTGAAAATGTGCCAGGTGACCAGGAAGCAGTGCCCCCCGGACACAGAGAACAGGTACTGTGGGTGGAACCCAGTTCAATGGGGAACTGAGTTACATGATCAGAGAGAGAGAGAGAGAGAGAGAGAGAGAGGGAGAGGGAGAGAGGGGGGGAGAGAGACAGACAGACAGACAGGGGAGAGGGGAGAGAGAGAGACAGACAGAGGGGGAGAGGGGGGAGAGAGACAGACAGACAGACAGGGGGGAGAGAGAGACAGACAGAGGGGGAGAGGGGAGAGAGACAGACAGACAGACGGGGGAGAGAGGGGAGAGAGACAGACAGACAGAGGGGGAGAGGGGGAGAGAGACAGACAGACAGAGGGGGAGAGGGGGAGAGAGACAGAGGGGAGAGGGGAGAGAGACAGAGGGGAGAGGGGGAGAGAGACAGAGGGGAGGGGGAGAGGGGAGAGAGACAGACAGACAGAGGGGGAGAGGGGGAGAGAGACAGACAGACAGAGGGGGGAGAGGGGGAGAGAGACAGACAGACAGAGGGGGGAGAGGGGGAGAGAGACAGACAGACAGAGGGGGAGAGAGACAGACAGACAGACAGGGGGAGAGGGGGAGAGAGACAGACAGACAGAGGGGGAGAGGGGGAGAGAGACAGACCAACAGAAGACAGGGGAGAGGGGGAGAGAGACAGACAGACAGGGGGAGAGGGGCAGAGGGGGAGAGAGACAGAGGGGGAGAGAGAGAGAGAGACAGAGGGGGAGAGAGAGAGACAGATGGGAGAGGGGGAGACAGACAGAGGGGGAGAGGGGAGACAGACAGAGGGGGGAGAGAGACAGAGAGACAGAGGGGGAGAGAGACAGAGAGACAGAGGGGGAGAGAGACAGAGAGACAGAGGGGGAGAGAGACAGAGAGAGGGACAGAGGGGAGAGAGAGAAACAGACAGAGAGAGAGAGAGGGAGAGAGAGAAACAGAGAGAGAGCGAGAGGGACAGAGAGGGAGAGAGAGAGAGAGAGAGAGAGAGAGGGACAGAGATAGGGATAGAGGGGGAGAGAGAGAGAGAGAGAGAGAGAGAGAGAGGGACAGAGAGAGAGACAGAGATAGGGACAGAGAGGGAGAGAGAGAAACAGAGAGAGAGCGAGAGGGACAGAGAGAGAGAGAGAGAGGGACAGAGATAGGGACAGAGGGGGAGAGAGAGAAAAGAGAGAGAGAGAGAGAGAGGGACAGAGAGAGAGACAGAGATAGGGACAGAGAGGGAGAGAGAGAAACAGAGAGAGAGCGAGAGAGACAGAGAGAGAGGCAGAGAGACGGACAGAGAGAGGGACAGAGAGACAAAGAGAGAGAAACTGGGTATGATAGCTTGTATCTTGAATTCAGTAAGATGTTAATCAAGTCAGAAGACCCACAAGGCGCTCCTTTTGGAATTTAAATCAAGGCCCCTTGAATGTAACAAGCACTCTACGTTTTATTATTTACCTGATGCAAAGTAGCGCTCCATTTTCTCACCCAAGTTCTAGGCCTATATCTACAAAGGTCTGGGCCTGTATCCACAAAGCTTAGGTCTGGACCTGTATCCACAAAGCTTAGGTCTGGACCTGTATCCACAAAGCTTAGGTATGGACCTGTATCCACAAAGCTTAGGTATGGACCTGTATCCACAAAGCTTAGGTCTGGACCTGTATCCACAAAGCTTAGGTCTGGACCTGTATCCACAAAGCTTAGGTCTGGACCTGTATCCACAAAGCTTAGGTATGGACCTGTATCCACAAAGCTTAGGTCTGGACCTGTATCCACAAGGCTTAGGTCTGGACCTGTATCCACAAAGCTTAGGTATGGACCTGTATCCACAAAGCTTAGGTCTGGACCTGTATCCACAAAGCTTAGGTATGGACCTGTATCCACAAAGCTTAGGTCTGGACCTGTATCCACAAAGCTTAGGTATGGACCTGTATCAACAAAGCTTAGGTCTGGACCTGTATCCACAAAGCTTAGGTATGGACCTGTATCCACAAAGCTTAGGTCTGGACCTGTATCCACAAAGCTTAGGTATGGACCTGTATCCACAAAGCTTAGGTATGGACCTGTATCCACAAAGCTTAGGTCTGGACCTGTATCCACAAAGCTTAGGTATGGACCTGTATCCACAAAGCTTAGGTATGGACCTGTATCCACAAAGCTTAGGTATGGACCTGTATCCACAAAGCTTAGGTATGGACCTGTATCCACAAAGCTTAGGTCTGGACCTGTATCCACAAAGCTTAGGTATGGACCTGTATCCACAAAGCTTAGGTATGGACCTGTATCCACAAAGCTTAGGTCTGGACCTGTATCCACAATGCTTAGGTCTGGACCTGTATCCACAAATCTTAGGTCTGGACCTGTATCCACAAAGCTTAGGTCTGGACCTGTATCCACAAAGCTTAGGTATGGACCTGTATCCACAAAGCTTAGGTATGGACCTGTATCCACAATGCTTAGGTCTGGACCTGTATCCACAAAGCTTAGGTATGGACCTGTATCCACAAAGCTTAGGTATGGACCTGTATCCACAAAGCTTAGGTCTGGACCTGTATCCACAAAGCTTAGGTATGGACCTGTATCCACAAAGCTTAGGTCTGGACCTGTATCCACAAAGCTTAGGTATGGACCTGTATCCACAAAGCTTAGGTATGGACCTGTATCCACAAAGCTTAGGTCTGGACCTGTATCCACAAAGCTTAGGTATGGACCTGTATCCACAAAGCTTAGGTATGGACCTGTATCCACAAAGCTTAGGTATGGACCTGTATCCACAAAGCTTAGGTCTGGACCTGTATCCACAATGCTTAGGTCTGGACCTGTATCCACAAAGCTTAGGTATGGACCTGTATCCACAAAGCTTAGGTATGGACCTGTATCCACAAAGCTTAGGTATGGACCTGTATCCACAAAGCTTAGGTCTGGACCTGTATCTCAGAGTAGGAGAACTGATCTAGGGTCTGTCCATATAATCTTATTCATTATGATCTAAAATACAAAACTGATCCTAGATAAGCACTCCTACTATGAGGCGCTTTGTGAATATGGACCCTGAGCTCCAGATGTCCCCTCTGGTTAGACTTTCGTAGCCAATGGCTGGACAAAGTCCTCTTTTGGATCCTAACGTTGTTGTACTAAGCCTATTTAAAGGCATGTAGTGGAGCAATAGGGTGTCTGGGTCCTGCTTCACCCCTCTCCGTATCTCACACCTTATGGGTCATTCCAGGTGAAAATATTGAAATATTTCAAGAAGTATCTCCAGCACACTGGTATTGGGTTATCTCGTACTCTCCACAATGAGCTTCAATCGCTCGCAAACCAACGTTTCGATCAACAGACCCCAGTCCCTATTTGAACAAACCTAACGCTCTGAACAGTTGAAACTGGATTTTAAAGAGCTGATTGACTCTCTGCTAGACACTAACAAAAAACCCATCATATCTGGTCCTGTGCCCTCTCTGAATCGTGGAATTGAACTCTTTAGCAGGATTCTTGGCCTTCACAACTGGCTACGTGATTATTGCAGCTCAATGGGTGTAACTTTTGAGGACAATTTTGATACCGTTTGGAAACAAAACATATTTTATAAGGATGGGATCCACCCAAATAAATAATAATATGCCATTTAGCAGACGCTTTTATCCAAAGCGACTTACAGTCATGTGTGCATACATTTTTACATATGGGTGGTCCCAGGGATCGAACCCACTACCCTGGCGTTACAAGCGCCATGCTCTACCAATTGAGCTACAGAGGACCCCAAATCATTTGGGTTCCTGGATCCTGTCACAGCATTATAAGGCTGCGTTGAGACAATGACTTAGCAATGACCCAAGCCCAGCTCAACTAATCCATACCATTGTGACGCAGAGTTGTCAAAATGCTTCAGCAAATGTACATTACATCAGGGGCGTCAGTAGACACAATGTGGGTAACCTGGTTTGTGTCCCTCTAGCTGCCCTGGGTGCCTCTGCTGATTCTGCAGCTGTTGTGTGCAGTGATCATGTGCCTAGGAACCAGATTTATACTGTTAGCACTGAGCCGGTGTGCCCGAGGAGGCAGTCCACTGTGTGCAGCTCACCCTGCACTAACATAAAGAACATGAGCACATCTACTGCTGCTAAGCTTCCCAGTAAAGCAATAAAAACAAATAAGCATCCCAGAAGAAAAGTGCTCAAAATAGCCCACGTTAACATATGTAGCTTAAGAAACAAGGTTCTTGAAATCAATAATTTGTTAGTAACAGATGACATTCATATTCTGACTATCTCTGAAACTCACTTAGATAATACCTGTGATGATACAGTGGTAGCAATACAAGGTTATAACATTTACAGAAAATATAGAAATGCCAATGGTGGAGGTGTTGCTGTTTATATTCAGAACCACATTCCTGTGAAGATTAGAGAGGATCTCATGTTAAATACTGTTGAAGTAATATGGCTACAGGTTCACCTAAAGCCAATTCTGGTGGGAAGCTGCTATAGACCACCAAGTGCTAACAGTCAGTATCTGGATAGCATGTGTGAAATGCTTGATAATGTATGTGATATCAACAGAGATGTATATTTTCTGGGTGATTTAAATATTGACTGGCTTTCATCAGGCTGCCCCCACAAGAGAAAGCTTCAAACTTTAACTAGTGCCTGCAACCTGGTTCAGGTTATCAGTCAACCTACCACGGTAGTTACAACCAGCACAGGAATGAAATCATCAACATGTATTGATCACATCTTTAATAATGCTGCAGAAATTAGCTTTAAAGCAGTATCCAAATCCATCGGATTTAGTGATCACAATATAGTAGCCATATCTAGGAAAACCAAAGTTCCAAATGCTGGGCCTAATATATAATGTATAAGAGGTCATACAATACGTTTTGTAGTGATTCCTATGTTGTTGATGTAAAAAATATGTGTTGGTCTGTGGAGCAACCAGATGCTGCACTTGACAAATTTATGAAATTGCTTATTCCTGTTACTAATAAGCATACACCCATTATGAAAATGACGGTACAAACTGTTAAGTCCCCATGGATTGATGAGGAATTGAAAAATGTAATGGTTGAGAGGGATGAGGCAAAAGGAATGGCAAATAAGTCTGGCTGCACAACCGATTGGCAAACATATTGCAAATTGAGAAATCATGTGACTAAACTGAATAAAAAGAAGAAGAAACAACACTATGAAACAAGGATAAATGACATAAAGAATGATAGTAAAAAGCTTTGGAGCACCTTAAATTAAATGTTGGGAAAAAGGCAAACTCAGCTCCATCATTCATTGAATCAGATGACTCATTCATCACAAAACCAACTGATATTGCCAACTGCTTTAATAATGATTTCATTGGCAAGATTAGAAAACTTAGGCATGACAAGCCAGCAACAATTTCTGACACTACACATCCAAGTATATCTGACCAAATTATGAAAGACAAGCATTGTAATTTTGAATTGCATAAAGTGAGTGTGGAAGAGGTGAAAAAATGATTGTTGTCTATTAACAATGACAAGCCACCGGGTCTGACAACTTGGATGGAAAATTGCTGAGGAAATAACGGACAATATTGCCACTCCTATTTGCCATATTTTCAATTTAATCCTAATAGATGTATGTGCCCCCAGGCTTGGAGGGAAGCAAAAGTCATTCCGCTACCTAAGAATAGTAAAGCCCCCTTTACTGGCTCAAATAGCCAACCAATTAGCCTGTTACCAACCCTTAGTAAACTATTGGAAAAAATTGTGTTTGACCAGATACAATGCTATTTTACTGTAAACAAATTGACAACAAACTTTCAGCATGCTTATAGAGAAGGACATTCAACAGGCACAGCACTTACACAAATGACTGATGATTGGCCTAGAGAAATTGATGTTAAAAAGATTGTGGGGGCTGTTTTGTTAGACTTCAGTGTGGCTTTTGACATTATCGATCATAGTCTGCTGCTGGAAAAACGTATGTGTTATGGCTTTACACCCCCTGCTATAATGTGGATAAAGAGTTACTTGTCTAACAGAACACAGAGGGTGTTCTTTAATGGAAGCCTCTCAAACATCTCCAGGTAGAATCAGGAATTCCCCAGGGCAGCTGTCTAGGCCCCTTGCTTTTTTCCATCTTTACTAACGACATGCCACTGGCTTTGAGTAAAGCCAGTGTGTCTATGTATGCGGATGACTAAACACTATACACGTCAGCTACTACAGCAACTGAAATAACTGCAACACTTAACAAAGAGTTGCAGTTAGGTTCGGAATGGGTGGCAAGGATTAAGTTAGTCCTGAATATTTCCAAAACTAAATGCATTGTATTTGGGTCAAATCATTCACTAAACCCTAAACCTCAACTAATGAATCTCGTAATGAATAATGTGGAAATTGAGCAAGTTGAGGAGACTAAACTGCTTGGAGTAACCCCGGATTGTAGACTGTCATGGTCAAAGCATATTGATACAACAGTAGCTAAGATGGGGAGAAGTGTGTCCATAATTAAGCGCTGATCTGCCTTCTTAACACTATCAACAAGGCAGGTCCTACAGGCTCAAGTTTTGTCACAACTAGACTACTGTTCAGTAGTGTGGTCAGGTGCCACAAGGAGGGACTTGGGAAAATTGCAGTTGGCTCAGAACAGGGCAGCACGGCTGGCCCTTAAAAGTAAACGGAGAGCTAACATTAATGACTTGCATGTCAGTCTCTCCTGGCTCAGAGTGGAAGAGAGATTGACTTAATCACTGCTTGTTTTTGTAAGAGGTGTTGACAAGCTGAATGTACCGAGCTCTCTGTTTAAACTACTATCACACAGCTCGGAAACCCATGCATACACCACAAGACATGCCACCAGAGGTCTCTTCACAGTCCCCAAGTCCAGAACAGACTATGGGAGGCGCACAGTACTACATAGAGCCATGACTACATGGAACTCTATTCCACATCAGGTAACTGATGCAAGCAGTAGAATCAGATTAAAAAACAGGTAAAAATACACCGTATGGAACAACGGGGACTGTGAAGAGACACACACAAGGGTATAGACACATGCATACGCACACATTGTGATATTGTTGTATGGTGGTATTAAACATTTTGTATTGTAGATACAGTTGAAGTCGGAAGTTTACATACACTTAGGTTGGAGTCATTAAAACTCGTTTTTCAACCACTCCACACATTTCTTGTTAACAAACTATAGTTTTGGCAAGTCGGTTAGGACATCTACTTTGTCCATGACACAAGTAATTTTGTTTACAGACAGATGATTTCACTTATAATTCACTGTATCACAATTCCAGTGGGTCAGAAGTTTACATACACTAAGTTGACTGTGCCTTTAAACAGCTTGGACAATTCCAGAAAATGATGTCATGGCTTTAGAATCTTCTGATAGGCTAATTGACATAATTTGAGTCAATTGGAGGTGTACCTGTGGCCAAGACCTCAGAAAGAAAATTGTAGAACTCCACAAGTCTGGTTCATCCTTGGGAGCAATTTCCAAACACCTGAAGGTACCACGTTCATCTGTACAAACAATAGTACGCAAGTATAAACACCATGGGACCACACAGCTGTCATACCGCTCAGGAAGGAGACATGTTCTGTCTCCTACAGATTAACGTACTTTGGTGCGAAAAGTGCAAATCAATCCCAGAACAACAGCAAAGGACCTTGTGAAGATGCTGTAGGAAACAGGTACAAAAATATATATATCCACAGTAAAACGAGTCCTATATCGACATAACCTGAAAGGCCGCTCAGCAAGGAAGAAGCCACTGCTCCAAAACCGCCATAAAAAAGCCAGACTACGGTTTGCAACTGCACATGGGGACAAAGATCGTACTTTTTGGAGAAATGTCCGCTGGTCTGATGAAACAAAAATAGAACTGTTTGGCCATAATGACCATTGTTATGTTTGGAGGAAAAAGGGGGATGCTTGCAAGCCGAAGAACACCATCCCAACCATGAAGCACAGGGGTGGCAGCATCATGCTGTGGGGGTGCTTTGCTGCAGGAGGGACTGGTGCACTTCACAAAATAGATGGCATCTTGAGGAAGGAAAATTATGTGGATATATTGAGGCAACATCTCAAGACATCAGTCAGGAAGTTAAAGCTTGGTCGCAAATGGGTCTTCCAAATGGACAATGACCCCAAGCATACTTCCAAAGTTGTGGCAAAATGGCTTAAGGACAACAAAGTAAAGGTATTGGAGTGGCCATCACAAAGCCCTGACCTCAATTCTATAGAACATTTGTGGGCAGAACTGAAAAAGCATGTGTGAGCAAGGAGGCCTACAAACCTGACTCCGTTACACCAGCTCTGTCAGGAGGAATGGGCCAAAATTCACCCAACTTATTGTGGGAAGCTTGTGGAAGGCTACTCGAAACTTTTGACCCAAGTTAAACAATTTAAAGGCAATGCTACCAAATACTAATTGAGTGTATGTAAACTTCTGACCCACTGGGAATGTGATGAAAGAAATAACATCTGAATTAAATCATTCTCTTTACTATTATTCTGACATTTCACATTCTTAAAATAAACTGACCTAAGACATGGAATTTTTACTAGGATTAAATGTCAGGAATTGTGAAAAACTGAGTTTAAATGTATTTGGCTAAGGTGTATGTAAACTTCCGACTTCAACTGTAGGTAGTGGTGTAATAATGTCATATGATGTACTGTTTTATATTTTGTTTTATATGTAATGTAAGTGCTTTAATATGTTTGGACCCCAGACCTTGGCAGCAGCTAATGGGGATCCCTAATAAATACAAATACAAACGCAATGGTAAATCTAAGCGCTGGCGGTAGTGCTATAGATCTGGTGGTGTGTCGGAAATATTTTTGCTATTTTCACAGACGTTATTATGAGCGCAATTGCTGGCAGAGGCGCGAAAGGACTGGGTTTTGATGAATAAACAAGTTGTAGGTGTGATACTGCATACGTTTGTCTCAAGTTCTGTAGGTAATTGGGGGCAAAAATGTATACTGTTACATTTCGGGATATTATTTTGGACGATATATCGTATCGTTTTGACAATTTAACAATATTATTTTTGCGCTAGTTGGCTGTACTTGCAATACATATTGTATCGGTTAAGAGCGTTGGGCCAGTAACCAAAATATCGCTGGTTCGAATCAAAATCAAATCTAATTTGATTGGTCGCGTACACATATTAAGTAGATGTTATTGCGAGTGTAGCGAAATGCTTGTGTTCCTACCTCCCACAAAAATCTCCAAGCTGACTAGGTGAAAAATCTGTCGATGTGCCCTTGAGCAAGACACTTAACCCTAATTGCTTCTGTAAGTCGCTCTGGATAAGAGCGTCTGCTAAATAACTTAAATATTTCTGAATATGAGAGTCACCGGATTATCTCATTTCTTGTTCCATGATGGGAATATAGCCTACATGGAGGGTTTTTTACGCACATCCAAAATAATAACAGGAGCGTCGCGGCTGGATAGGCTGCGCTTCCGTTGTCAAAATCCATGCCATAACCAACTGCATTACTGCTAAGACCAGCTTTGTCCAGAGGTAAAGGAGAGGAGAATTTTAATAGTATGCAAATTCATTTGTAACAGGAGGCAAGCTAATTGACCCTCCTCAACTTCAAGGGTCATCAAAATTGATTTTAGTGCATTCTCCAGGGACCTGACCACAGCTAACACTGTTTTCTTGTGTTCGTCTCTCCCTTTCCTGTCCTTACCTATTTTCTTTCTCCCTGCCTCTCACTTCACCCCCTCTCTCTCTCTTTCTGTCTCCTCTCGCTCCCCCTTTCCCGCTCCCTCTCTCCCCTCCACACAGGTACTTTGAGGTGATCTCGTCCAGCAGAAAGAGCTCAGTGTTCCTGAGGGCCAAGGATCCTGCTATGGCCCAGTCCTGGTACAACGCCATCCAAGCCGGGGCCTCGGCCCTGGTGCCCCAAGTTAGGGGCGAGCTGAGGGCCATGCAGGCGGGCCTGGAGGTCAAACACATGGGATGGATCACTGAACAGGTACAAAGAGTCAAAGGTCAAATTTGAGTTCATGCATTTCTATTTATGGCTGCCTGCCCTGGGTTCAAATAATTACTTTGAGCATTTGCTTTAGCCTGCCTGAAGTCCCAGGTGGGTGGGCTTTTGTACTTCCTGGACTTTTCTGTTGGTTCTATCGCAACAGACAAGCTCAATCAAGCACAGATAAAGTATTTGAAATTATTTCAAATAGTATTTGATCCCAGGTCTTGCCGCAATTATTTATTTACTTGTTAGTTTTGACAAATGGTAAGAACCTAACCAAGACAGGCCTCTCTATTGGCTAGTCATCTAATGTGTCACTTGAGTGCGTTCCAATAAACATTGTCCATAACATCAGCTGTTGTGACTGAAAATGTAATCTGGTTTATTTTGTTAGCATTTTAGCAATGCGAAGGCCAGATTAGCAATGAACAGAGTGAAATAAGGAATGTCTGACTCAAACACTGTGCTCTGTTTAAATGCATTAGCGAGTAGTCTAGTGTCTGTTTAGTCTATTGAAAGTGACTTTCTGAGAATAGTGTTTGCGCTAGCCTTGTGCTAAGGAGCTGCCAGTTAATAAGTCGTATGTCCCTTGAAAAGGGAAAATAATTAAACATATGCAACGTATATTGTTGAAAACCCAACAACAAAGACAACAACGTCTAAAATCCTTTGATGGACGGAACAGGACCATTAAAGACCCACAAGACATTGAATTTTCTAAATAAATATTTCTGTCGATGTTTTTAAGTGTCCTTGCCCACTGTGAATGTTGACATTCTTTGGAATGAAAAGAGCAAAATGGAACTGAATACATAGTCATTGTCACGCCCTGACTCTGGGGACTCCTATTTGTGGAGTCAGGGTGTGTATATTCTATGTTGTGTAGTTCTATGTTTATATCTAGTATGGGTATTTCTATGTTGGCCGGTGTGGTTCCCAATCAGAGGCAGCTGTCGCTCGTTGTCTCTGATTGGGGACCATACTTAGGCAGCCTATTGGCACTAGTGGGTTGTGGGATCTTGTTCCGTGTTAGGTAGGTTGTTTGTGTACCTTGGACTTCACGTTTCGTCGTTGTGTTTATAAGTCAAATAAACATGTATGCATATCACGCTGCGCCTTGGTCTGACCCGTTCATGAACGAACGTGACAAAAGATCCCACCAAACGAGGACCAAGCAGCGTGCCCAGGAAGAGTGAATAGCCATGTCACAGGTGGGCAAATGGTGGTCATGGGAGGAGATATTTGCGGGGAAAGGGCCATGGGCGAAGGTAGATGCCCAGGCAGGAGAGGTGAAACGGTGCCAACCGTGCCGACGACGGAGACCCGAGAGGCAACCCCAATAATTTTTTTTGGGGGGGCACACGGGGTGGATGACGAGGCTACAGGAGGCTAAAAGGGAGAAGGAAAGTGTAGAGGCACGGTGAGATGAGCTGGTTAGGCAGCAGAAGGAACGGGGGTTAATAAAGGAACGCAGTCCCGCTCCTCGCACCAAGCAAGTGGTGCGTGTCGCCAGTCCGGTCCGGCCCGTTCCTGCTCCTCGCACCAAGCTAGTGGTGCACGTAGCCAGCCCGGCACGGCCTGTTCCTGTTCCTCGCACCAAGCCAGTGGTGCACGTTGCCAGCCCGGCCCAGCCTGTTCCTGCCCCTCGCACCAAACCAGTGGTGCGCGTCGCCAGCCCGGCCCGGCCTGTTCCTGTCCCTCGCACCAAGCCAGTGGTGCACGTCGCCAGCCCGGCCCGGCCTGTTCCTGCCCCTCGCACCAAGCCAGTGGTGCGCGTTTCCGGCCTGGCCTGTTCCTGTCCCTCGCACCAAGTTAGTTGTGCGCGTCGCCAGCCCAGCCCGGCCTGTTCCTGCCCCTCGCACCAAGCTAGTGGTGCGCGTCGCCAGCCCGGCCCGGCCTGTTCCTGCCCCTCGCACCAAGCTAGTGGTGCGCTCGCCAGCCCGGCCCGGCCTGTTCCTGCCCCTCGCACCAAGCTAGTGGTGCGCCGCCAGCCCGGCCCGGCCTGTTCCTGCCCCTCGCACCAAGCCAGTGGTGCGCGTCGCCAGCCCGGCCCGGCCTGTTCCTGCCCCTCGCACCAAGCCAGTGGTGCGCGAGCCAGCCCGGCCCGGCCTGTTCCTGTCCCTCGCACCAAGCCAGTGGTGCGCGTCGCCAGCCCGGCCCGGCCTGTTCCTGTCCCTCGCACCAAGCCAGTGGTGCGCGTCGCCAGCCCGGCCCGGCCTGTTCCTGTCCCTCGCACCAAGCCAGTGGTGCGCGTCGCCAGCCCGGCCCGGCCTGTTCCTGTCCCTCGCACCAAGGCAGTGGTGCGCGTCGCCAGCCCGGCCCGGCCTGTTCCTGCTTCTCGCACCAAGCCAGTGGTGCATGTTCCTAGTCCGGTTCGGCCCGTGCCTGCTCCTCGCACCAGACCAGTGGTGAGTGTGTCCAGTCCGGCACCGCCCGTGCCCGTTCCACCGGTGCCTGGTCCGGCACCAGTCAGCAGCTCCAGTCCGGAGCCAGAGCAGTCCGCTCCACCAGTGCCTGATCCAGCTCCGGTCAGCGGCTCCACTCCGGAGCCAGAGTAGTCCGCTCCACCGGGGTCCAGTCCAGATCCGGTCAGCGGCTCTAGTCCGGAGCCTGAGCAGTCCGCTCCACCGCTGCCCGGACCAGCTCCGGTCAGCGGCTCCAGTCCAGACCCAGACGTCAGCCCCTCTCCAGGTTCGGGGTCTCCCACACCAGGGTCCAGACAGGGCTTGGAGTATAGTGGGAGGAAGGAGAGGGGAAGCAGCACGCCGAGGTCCAGACCAGACCAGGGGCGCAACAGGGAGGCGGAGAATAGGTGGTTGTCACGCCCGGAGCCGGATCCGCCTCCGAGGTGGAATGCCCACACGGCCCCTACCCTGTTAAAGGTTGTGCGGTCGGAGTCCGCACCTTTGGGGGGTACTGTCACGCCCTGACTCTGGGGACGCTTATTTGTGGAGTCAGGGTGTGTATATTCTATGTTGTGTAGTTCTATGTTTATATCTAGTATGTGTATTTCTATGTTGGCCGGTGTGGTTCCCAATCAGAGGCAGCTGTCGCTCATTGTCTCTGATTGGGGACCATACTTAGGCAGCCTATTGGCACTAGTGGGTTGTGGGATCTTGTTCCGTGTTAGGTAGGTTGTTTGTGTACCTTGGACTTCACGTTTCGTCGTTGTGTTTATAAGTCAAATAAACATGTATGCATATCACGCTGCGCCTTGGTCTGACCCGTTCATGAACGAACGTGACAGTCATTAACAAGACACCCATTGTTATGATCCAGGATAAATTATGTTGTTACACATTCCCCTCGCTTGTACTTCAGTATGGAATTGAAAATAATATTTGATGTTAACCTTTTGTCAAGGAAGTATTGAAATATGTGACAGTGTGTGTATTACATTCATAAGGATGTGTAAATATGTTGTGATATTTGAGTCATAAAAAGTGTTTATGTTTGTGCGTGTGTCTGTCTCTGTGTGTGTGTCTGTCTGTTTGTCCTCCTCTCCGTCAAGGCGACCCAGGGTCCAGAGAGACCGGTGCTGGCTCTGCTGACTGAGAGAGACCTGCTGCTGTACCCCACCCTTCCTGACAGTAAGGACAGCATCAACAGCCCAGCCAAGAGCCATCCGCTCATCACAACCAGGTAGGATAGAGACAGTAAAACCGTTGCACTGCACTTCGACCAGGCGGTTAAATATCTTTCAAAACCAGCAAGTCAAATAGACATTTTCACAAAACACAGTATCCATTGATGGCTGAGTTTAGTCCACGAAAATGAGCAGTATATATATAATATTATTTGTCTATTTCTAGGCTGCTAAAGGCTTTTTAACATATAAAACCTCACCAAAAAGCGGCCTTTTCTTAAAGCTCTTAAGCCTTGTTCACACTGCAGGCCATAATGCTCAAATCAGTTTTGTTTTTCAAATCCGTTTTGGAATACTGAATGTCCAAACAGCAAGAGATAAGTGACCAAATCGGATTTGTGTGTGTTCAGACAGCAGTCATTTGCTGACATGGCTATGCTAGTTGTCATAGTAATGATGGGTGTGTGCTCAGGGGTGTAGGCTGATTGGTGGTGGTGCTTCTGCTTCCTATCACTCAGAAGTTGTTTTGTAGCAAGCTAAGGTGATAACAATGCCTGCCATGGATGATTCCCAGTTGCTTTGAATGTTCAAAATCATAGTGTAGGAAAACTTTTAAAGCCTCAAAGGATAAGATTATCCAACTTTCAAATCGAGTCCTTTTTGGCTAGCCAAGGCAGTCAACTAGCTAGCTAGGTAGCTGTTTAGCTTTCTAGCACATTCACTAATTTGTTTGTAAACAATTAACAAGCTAATTAGCTACCACATGTTCTTGTCAAACTGTCAACAGAGCAGCTAGCAAGCAACAACATATGCCAAATAACAGTCTAAAAAACCACTTGAGGGCAAATAAATCAGATTTGACCGTTCAGACACAAGGCACATGGCCAGGAATCAGATTTGTATCTAACTTCAAACCACCTACGAAGATAGTTTGAAATGTGGTTTGAAATATCTGATTCCATGTGCCTTTTGGCTGTTCAGAATGCAGGAAAAAGAACAGATTCTAATCACATTTGAGTCACTTCAAACTGCCAATGTGAACACTGCTTTAATGCTCTCTTAAAGGGATGAGCAATGGAAATGGCTATGGTGGCCATCTTTGATTTGCCAGTGCAAATAATGCAGTCAGACCTGGCGGATACATCACACAAATAGTAACGAAAAGAGGCGTAGAAAGGTTTAACCCTACAAGGTTTTATAACTTTATAGCCAGTCAAATCTCCTTCTAGACCAGCCAGTCAAATCTCCTTCGAAACCATCCAGTCAAATCTCCTTACAGACCAGCCAGACAAATCTCCTTCGAAACCAGCCAGTCAAATCTCCTTCCAGACCAGTCAGTCAAATCTCCTCCCAAACTAGCCAGTCAAATTTCCTATTTGTGAATGGGCAAGACAAAATATTTAAGTGCCTTTGAACAGGGTATGGTAGTAGGTGCCAGGCGCACCGGTTTGTGTCAAGAACTGCAACGCTGCTGGGTTTTTCACACTCAACAGTTTCCCATGTGTGTCAAGAATGGTCCACCACCCAAAGGACATCCAGCCAACTTGACACAACTGTGGGAAGCATTGGAGTCAACATGGGCCAACATCCCTGTGGAACGCTTTTGACACCTTGTAGAGTCCATGCCCCGACAAATTGAGGCTGGTGCAACTCAATATTAGGAAGGTGTTCCTAATGTTTGATATACTCAGTGTATATTGCATTGTATGCAATTAAAAGCAGTCACTTTTTAAATATACTGTATATATAGTATCATATTAGAATGATCATTAAGTCAGTCATTATCTCATATCAACTAGGAGGGACACCTATTCACGTGTACACACACTACCCTGTTTGTCTGCACTGTATTTAAAGCTAGTCAGTCAAGACATCCTGGCCAAACAGCAAGTCATACTTAAACACCCAAACTGGGCTATCGTGAATAAATGTTGAATTATAGTTTTGGCATATTTAATAATCTTCCATAAATGGTCCATTGAAAATTTTCTAGCATGATCTCATTTTCATGTGCAAACGATTAGGAAAACCAGCACGTTATCAGTAATGTGTTCTCCACCCCTCATGTTGCTTTCTCCCTCTTTTTCCACTCTTTCTCTGTTCTCTTTCTTTCCTTTCTCTGTTTCTACCTCTCCTCTCTCCCCCTTTCTGTCTCTCTCCTCTCTCCCCCTTTCTGTCTCTCTCCCCTCTCCCCCTTTCTGTCTCTCTCCTCTCTCCCCCTTTCTGTCTCTCTCCTCTCTCTCTCTCTCTCTCTCTCTCTCTCATCATACCTACTGTCTCTCTCCATCATACCTACTGTCTCTCTCCTCTCCATCATACCTACTGTCTCTCTCCTCTCTCTCTCTCCATCATGCCTACTCTCTCTCCTCTCTCTCTCTCTCATCATACCTACTGTCTCTCTCCTCTCTCTCTCTCCATCATACCTGCTGTCTCCTCTCTCTCTCTCCATCATACCTACTGTCTCTCTCCTCTCTCGCTCTCCATCATACCTACTGTCTCTCTCCTCTCTCCCCCTTTCTGTCTCTCTCCTCTCTCTCTCATCATACCTACTGTCTCTCTCCTCTCTCCCCCTTTCTGTCTCTATCCTCTCTCTCTCATCATACCTACTTCCTCTCTCCTCTCTCCCCCTTTCTGTCTCTATCCTCTCTCTCTCTCATCATACCTACTGTCTCTCTCCTCTCTCCCCCTTTCTGTCTCTATCCTCTCTCTCTCATCATACCTACTCTCTCTCCTCTCTCCCCCTTTCTGTCTCTCTCCTCTCTCTCTCATCATACCTACTGTCTCTCTCCTCTCTCCCCCTTTCTGTCTCTCTCCTCTCTCTCTCATCATACCTACTGTCTCTCTCCTCTCTCCCCCTTTCTGTCTCTCTCCTCTCTCTCTCATCATACCTACTGTCTCTCTCCTCTCTCTCTCATCATACCTACTGTCTCTCTCCTCTCTCTCTCTCCATCATACCTACTGTCTCTCTCCTCTCTCTCTCTCCATCATACCTACTGTCTCTCTCCTCTCTCTCTCCATCATACCGACTGTCTCTCTCCTCTCTCTCTCCATCATGCCTACTGTCTCTCTCCTCTCCATCATACATACTGTCTCTCTCCTCTCTCTCTCTCCATCATACCTACTGTCTCTCTCCTCTCTCTCTCTCCATCATACCTACTGTCTCTCTCTCTCTCTCTCTCCATCATACCTACTGTCTCTCTCCTCTCTCTCTCTCCATCATACCTACTGTCTCTCTCCTCTCTCTCTCCATCATGCCTACTGTCTCTCTCCTCTCCATCATACCTACTGTCTCTCTCCTCTCTCTCTCCATCATACCTACTGTCTCTCTCCTCTCTCTCTCCATCATGCCTACTGTCTCTCTCCTCTCTCTCATCATACCTACTGTCTCTCTCCTCTCTCTCTCATCATACCTACTGTCTCTCTCCTCTCTCTCTCTCCATCATACCTACTGTCTCTCTCCTCTCTCTCTCCATCATGCCTACTGTCTCTCTCCTCTCCATCATGCCTACTGTCTCTCTCCTCTCCATCATACCTACTGTCTCTCTCCTCTCTCTCTCCATCATACCTACTGTCTCTCTCCTCTCTCTCTCCATCATGCCTACTGTCTCTCTCCTCTCCATCATGCCTACTGTCTCTCTCCTCTCCATCATGCCTACTGTCTCTCTCCTCTCTCTCTCTCTCTCCATCATGCCTACTGTCTCTCTCCTCTCTCTCTCTCTCTCCATCATGCCTACTGTCTCTCTCCTCTCTCTCTCTCTCTCCGTCATGCCTACTGTCTCTCTCCTCTCTCTCCATCATGCCTACTGTCTCTCTCCTCTCTCTCTCTATCTCCGTCATGCCTACTGTCTCTCTCCTCTCTCTCCATCATGCCTACTGTCTCTCTCCTCTCTCTCCATCATACCTACTGTCTCTCTCCTCTCTCTCCATCATACCTACTGTCTCTCTCCTCTCTCTCCATCATGCCTGCTGTCTCTCTCCTCTCTCTCTCCTCTCTCTCTCCATCATGCCTACTGTCTCTCTCCTCTCTCCTCTCCATCATGCCTGCTGTCTCTCTCCTCTCTCTCCATCATGCCTACTGTCTCTCTCCTCTCCATCATGCCTACTGTCCCCTCTATTCCTTCCCTCTCTCCCCTTCCCATCTCCTCCAGACTGGTCCACTCAGGACCGGGGAAGAGCTCTCCCCTGCTGGACTCGGAGCTCTCCTTTGGGCTGCGCACAGGCACCAAGCAGGGCGTGGAGACCCACTTGTTCCGGGTGGACTCGGCCAAGGAGCTTTCGGCATGGACCCACATGCTGGTGGACGGCTGCCACAACGCCGCCGAGCTCATCCAGGAGGTCACCACAGGTATAGATACAGGAGTAGCAGATGAAGTTAGCCCACTGGGGGAGCTAACGCGAGTCTTCAGATCTCAGACAAGGTTCCAGTTCAGGAATGAGGAGCATCCGCCAAGTCCGCTGAGCTAATGCATGAGCTCGGGAAGCTAACACAAGTCTTCAGGTCTTAGACAGGGTTTCGATACAGAACCATGCTCGCGTGATGAGGGGTCTGAGACTGAAGGACTTGTGTTAGGTCTATGTGGACTTTTCAGTTCATTAAATTCATGTTAATTCTACATCTCTGATGCCAAATAATACACCAAGTCCCACTTAATCAAAACAAACAGCTACAAAATACTACATACAGGGCATTCAAAAGTTAACCTGTACTTTCAAAAACATTGTGAATGTTGATTGCTAATGAAGTTAGTGCTTGGTGTCAACCTGAAAGACTGTGTCACGTTAGCGATGAATCGTTGCTGCATCACAGGTATTTAGAAAAGTAACATTTTACTGCTCCAACTGCAATATATCATAATGAATGGCTGTAAGACAGCAGCAAATGGTCTAGCAAAGACCTACAGCAAGTATGTGCAGGTCTGGCTGTTTTATATAGGGTAGTCCTGCCCTCTGCTGGCGTTGTTGTGTGTTGCAACATAATAACAATAAAAAGTCACTCATCACCTTCATGGGAGGCAGCCACATCTTAGCTGCCTGCACCTACAAAATCAATGAAATCCAACTGTCTGCATTCATATATTCACTGTATGATCGATGTCAATATGATAGAACAGATCAGTCAATCAACTACTGTACCTTTAGTATTCAGTTTTGTAAGGGGAGTGATACAGAAACAAAGAGCAACCTAAAAACAGAACCTTTATGGGCAGTTTCCTGGACACAGATTAAGCATAGTCCTGGTTCTGGACTAAAAAGCAAGATAATCTCCTTTGAGAATGTTTTTTAGTTGAGCACTAGGTCTAATCTGTGTCTGGGAAACCGGCCCTTAGTGACCAACCTTCCTAATGCCTTTATCTGTGGTCCCTGGCAGCCTGCAGCTGGAACGGGAAGGAGTGCAACCTGGGAGTGCACATCGACGAGGGCTTTAGCCTGTTCACTGAGGAGATGGGCATCAGGAAGACGGTGCTCCTCCAGCAGCCCTTCGAGCGCCTGCGCATGTCCTCAGACGACGGTGTACACATGATCTTCCTCGACTTCGGAGGGCCAGAGGCGGAGATTGTGAGTTGGACTGTTTACTGGACTGTTTGGTGTTGGTTGGCTGCTTGGTGTTGGTTGGCTGCTTGGTGTTGGTTGGTTGATTGGTGTTGGTTGATTGCTTGGTGTTGGTTGGTTGATTGGTTGGTTGGTTGCTTGGTTTTGGTTGCTTGGTGTTGGTTGCTTGGTGTTGGTTGGTTGGTTGCTTGGTGTTGGTTGCTTGGTGTTGGTTGCTTGGTGTTGGTTGGTTAGTTTGTTGGTTGGTTAGTTTGTTGGATGGATGGTTAGTTGGTTGCTTGGTGTTGGTTGCTTGGTGTTGGTTAGTTGGTGTTGGTTGGTTGGTTGCTTGCTTGCTTGCTTGCTTGCTTGCTTGCTTGGTGTTGGTTGCTTGGTGTTGGTTGGTTAGTTGGTTGCTTGGTGTTGGTTGGTTGGTGTTGGTTGGTTGGTGTTGGTTGGTTGCTTGCTTGCTTGCTTGGTGTTGGTTGCTTGGTGTTGGTTGCTTGGTGTTGGTTGCTTGGTTGTTTGATGTTGGTTACTTGGTGTTGGTTGGTTGCTTGGTTTTGGTTGGTTGCTTGGTGTTGGTTGCTTGGTGTTGGTTGCTTGGTGTTGGTTGCTTGGTTGTTTGATGTTGGTTACTTGGTGTTGGTTGGTTGCTTGGTGTTGGTTGGTTGCTTGGTGTTGCTTGGTTGCTTGTTGTTGGTTGGTTGCTTGGTGTTGGTTGCTTGGTGTTGGTTGCTTGGTGTTGGTTGGTTGGTGTTGGTTGGTTGGTTGTTTGGTGTTTATTTTTTTTCTTCACTTTCTCTCTGTCTCTCTGTCTCTCTGTCTCTCTCTCTCTCTCTCTCTCTCTCTCTCTCTCTCTCTCTCTCTCTCTCTCTCTCTCTCTCTCTCTCTTTCGTCCTAGCTGTATCTCCTTTCTCCTTTGCTGTTGGGTTCCTTCTCTTGTTCACATGACAAACCTCATTTTCAAACCCCCAAAAAAGTTTCAATACAGAGTAAACGTTTTAACAGAGTAGTCATTGTTTGCTATGCTAACTCAACTAAAACAACGTCAAAGGTGATAATGAACTTCTCTCTCTCTTCCCTCTGCCTCCCCTCTCCTCTTTCTAACTCCCTCCTTTCCTCTTCCTCCCTTGCAGCAACTGGACCTCCACTCCTGCCCCAAGACTATGGTGTTCATCATCCACTCCTTCCTCTCTGCTAAGGTCAAGCGGCTAGGCCTGTTAGCATGATAACAGTTTGACCTGCAACCCCACCGAAGCGTATTTACATGCAGCCATGACTCTTAACGTTAGGAGGATGTGATGTCACTGCAGAGGATATGATGTCAGCGCTCTGTTTCAAACCGCCCCCAAGCAGTTATAACAGACATCATTGATATTACAAAAATCATGACTGCTTTGAAATTTGTTACAGCATTTTCAACTGTTACCTGCATTGTTTACTGATTGAACTATTCAGAGAGGTTAGTGTTTTATCATCCTAAATCTACGTTATTTTTATGTTTTGGCTGCCATTTTGAGAAACATTATTTTATGTCTGCTATTAAGGATGTTTTCCAAGTGCTGATTCAGAGACATTTTGAGTGCAGCGAAAAGACTCTCCCTGCATTTCTTTAGTAGATTCATAAATGTTTCCCATAGCCAATATCAACATGAAGATAAACTATGTCATAAAGCAAATTTAAAGTTAATCCCTAAATCCAAATGTTTAGAAACGGTTTATTAATTTCACTTAACCCCAACTCCAACTAACTTGAATGACCTTATGCATAAGAGTGCTATGCATTTATATCGATAGAGTATATACACAGTTTGACACTGTATAATTTCAGTCAAGTGTGCATACCCCTTTTGATTTAGGAAGTTCACCCTCTAGATAATTTTAATTTTGATGAAATATCGATGGAATAGTTCTAACATTGGTATTACCAGAGCCTTCTAGCTGTATGTGTTTGTAACTATATACCTATAGCACCTTCAAAAAAAAATAATAACTTGAATTGTTCCACATTTTGTTGTGTTACAGCCTAAATTTAAAATAGATTAAATCGATTTTTCTCTCACCCATCTACACACAATACCCCAAAGTGAAAACATGTTTTTAGAAATGTTATCAAATGTATTGAAAAAGAAATGCAGAAATATCTAATTTACATAAGTATTCACACCTCTGAGTCAATACATGTTAGAATCACCTTTTGCAGCGATTACAGCTGTGAGTCTTTCTGGGAAGGTCTGCACACCTAGATTGTACAATACTTGCACATTATTATTTTTAAAATTCTGTCAAGTTGGTTGTTGATCATTGCTACACAGCCAGCCATTTTCAAGTCTTGCCGTAACTTTAACTAGGCCACTCAGGAACATTCCATGTCGTCTTGGTAAGCAACTCCAGTGTATATTCGGCCTTGTGTTCTAGGTTATTGTCCTGCTGAAAGATGAATTTGTCTCCCAGTGTCTGTTGGAAAGCAGACTGAACCAGGTTTCCCTCTAGGATTTTGCCTGTGCTTAGCTCTATTCCATTTCATTTCATCCTAAAAAACTCCCTAGTCCTTGCCGATGACAAGCATACATATAACATGATGCAGCCCCCACCATGCTTGAAAATATGAAGAGTGGTACTCAGTGATGTGTTTTGTTGTATTTGCCCCAAACATAACACTTTGTATTTACAACATAAAGTTAATTTCTTTCCCACATGTTTTGCTGTATTACTTTAGTGCCTTATTGCAAACAGAATGCATGTTTTGTAATATTTTTATTCTGTACAGGCTTTCTTCTTTTCACTCTCTCATTTAGGTTAGCATTGTGGAGTAACTATAATGTTGTTGATCCCATCCTCAGCTTTCTCCTCTCACATCCACTAAACTCTGTATAATGTCACTATTGGCCTCATGGTGAAATCCCTGAGCAGTTGTCCTTCCTCTCCGGCAACTGAGTTAGGAAGGATGCCTGTATCTTCATAGTGACTGGGTGTATTGCCACACCATCCAAAGTGTAATGAATAACTTCACCATGCTCAAAGGGATGTAAAATGTCTGCTTTTTTTATTTTTACCCATCTACCAATAGGTATTGGAAAACCTCCCTGGTCTTTGTGGTTGAATCTGTTTTTGAAATTCACTTCTCGACTGAGGGACCTTACAGATGATTCATTGTATGTGTGGGGTACAGAGATGAGGTAGTCATTCAAAAATCATGTTAAACACTATTATTGCACACAGTGTGAGTCCAGGCAACTTATTATGTGACTTGTTAAGCATATTTGTACTCCTGAACTTATTTAGGCTTGCCATAACAAAGGGTTGAATACTTATTGACTCAAGACATTTCAGCTTTTCATTTTCAACTAATTTGTAAACATTTCTAAAAACAAAGTTCCACTTTGACATTATGGGGTATTGTGTGTAGGCCAGTGACACAATATCTGAATTGAATCAATTTTACATTCAGGCTGTAACAGAACAAAATGTGGAAAAAGTCAAGGGTTGTGAATACTTTCTGAAGGCACTGTATATATTTGGCTCTGGGTATAACATTATCAATGAATACATTGATAGTGTTTCATATTGAAAGAGCAATGGGTTATCAGAGTATATGCTATAGGTACTGAGATTATATATTGAAACCGTTCTCACAAAGCTAGTTGAATACACATTATTTTGTCTTCTTAATGACTACAGCCAAAATCACAGATGCATTTGAAAGATATAAGCTTGTTGGGAAGTAATGATGCGGTTTTGATACAGCGTTAGTCATTTTGTTAGTGTGTGCATTTACAGAAATTATCGCGAACCAACTGAAAATAAACAAAAATGGCGTCTATAGTTTACCTGACAATGTGTTCAATTGCCCCCATTTATTTTGTGTCAAAGGAAAATCCACTATTTGTGGCCTTCTCTCTACAATGCTAAACAAACTTATATTAATATATATTTCAAAACGAAAACTTTTTTGCTTTCAAGAATAAAAATGTATTGTATATTATAATTTAAACAAAAGGTGTGCCTTGCAAGGTTGTTTGTATATAAAAGTGTAATAAACTTTGATTGTTAACTTTTACTGTTCTTTATTGGTAGATCTCTAGATTTTATTATTTTATTTAATCTTTATTTTAACAGGGAAGACAAATTGAGAACTGGTCTCTTTTTCAAATGCGCACTGTATAATAAAACATAAATATACACATTATACACATAAATATACACATTATACACATAAATATACACATTATACACATAAATATACACATTATATACACACACCTACAGTACCAGTCAAAGGTTTGGACACACATACTCATTCTAGGGTTTTTCTTTATTTTTACTATTTTCTACATTGTAGAATAATAGTGAAGACATCAACACTATGAAATAACACATATGGAATCATGTAGTAACCCAAAAAGTTGTAAACAATTTTTAGATTCTTCAAAGTAGCCACCCTTTGCCTTGATGACAGCTTTGCTCACTCTTGGCATTCTCTCAACCAGCTTTACCTGGAATGCTTTCCCAACAGTCTTGAAGGAGTTCCCACATATGCTGAGCACTTGTTGGCTGCTTTTCCTTCACTCTGTGGTCCAACTCATCCCAAACCATCTCAATTGGGTTGAGGTTGGGTGATTGTGGAGGCCAGGTCATCTGATGCACACTCCATCACTCTCCTTCTTGGTAAAATAGCCCTTATACAGCCTGGAGGTGTGTTGGGTCATTGTCCTGTTGAAAAACAAATGATAGTCCCACTAAGTTCAAACCAGATGGGAAGGCGTATCGCTGCAGAATGCAGTGGTAACCATGCTGGTTAAGTGTGCCTTGAATTTTAAATAAATCACAGACAGTGTCGCCAGCAAAGCACCCCCACACCATCACACCTCCTCCTCCATGCTTCACGGTGGGAACCACACATGCAGAGATCATCTATTCACCTACTCTGCGTCTCACAAAGACATGGCGGTTGGAACCAAAAATGTCAAATTTGTACTCATCAGCCAAAGGACAGATTTCCACCGGTCTAATGTCCGTTGCTCGTGTTTCTTGGCCCAAGCAAGTCTCTTCTTCTTATTGGTTCTACCATGAAGGCCTGATTCACGCAGTGTCCTCTGAACAGTTGATGTTGAGATGTATCTGTTACTTGAACTCTGTGAAGCATTTATTTGGGCTAAATTAAATTAAATAAAGGGATGGTAATCAAGGTGATGATGAGGTCCATGTGTGCGTAATGATGGGGAGCAGGTGTGCGTAATGATGATTGCCAGGACCAGTGGTTAGTAGACCGGCGACGTCGAGTGCCGGAGCAGGGGAGCGGGAGTAGGCTTGACAACGGGAACACGTTCGATTGGAGAACCATCTAATGAGTGAACATGTAGTTCATCAGATTTTTTTTACGAGAGTTTAAAAACAACATGTATTTTGTTTTGCCCGTATTTTAAATCAGCAAGGGATTCCTGCATAGCTATAAACATCTGACTGTAATTTTGACACAGCCAGATCAACAGTCAGGGCAATAGCATACATAATAGTATCATCCGCATATAGATGAAGTTTACAATTTTTTACAGATTGACCAATGGTGTTTATGTAAATAGTGAAGAGAACAGGTCCCAAAATCGACCCCTGTGGTACACCTTTATGTACTTCAAGAAATGTAGACTTAACCACATCAATCATGATGGCCTGAGTTCTGTCACTAAGATAATCATGAAACCATGAACAGGAGTCCGAACTCAGGCATAATGAGGACAACTTATTCAATAAAATAGCATGATCAACAGTATCAAAAGCTTTTGACAGGTCCACAAACAAAGTAGCACATTTCATTTTAGTGTCTAAAGCATTGACAATATTATTAACAACTAAAGTGGTTGCTGTAATAGTGCTATGCCCAGGCCTATACCCTGATTGGTTTACATTCAAAATACATTTCTCAGATAAAAAAGTTGTAGATTTACCAAGGATTCAAGAATCTTAGCTTGACAAGGAAGCCTTGAAATGGGGCGATAATTATAAAAAATCACTACTATCTCCGTCCTTATGGAGTGGCAGTACAAGAGCTGATTTCCATACTTTTGGAATATTTCCTGATAACAACGTTAAATACAAAATGTGGGTTATTTAGCCAACAGTGATGGGCGCTGCACACTTAAGCAGACCAGGATCCCTGTAGATTTCTTGTTGTCTATTGCTAGCAAATCATCCAGGACTTATTTTTCTGTAAAATAGCATAAAAGAAAAGCTTTGACTATAATTTCTCTTATCATTCATCAAGTTTCCCCTATCAGCATCCAGCCCAATATCATTGTGAATAGGCTTAGAAGTTATTTCAAAGAGATAGCCTGCTGAAAAAGAAAAGGTGATTAAATGGCACTTTATTTTCGTAATGAGGCCAATGTCTGAATGAATTTGTTGTGGCAGAGAAGAGGAAGTAGAACCCTTAAGGGATTTGACAGTTTTCCAATATTTAACCGGGTTCCCATTACAATCCGAAAGAGCGGTTACATAATAATCAGATTTAGCTTTTCTGATTTGTCTTACACAATGATTCCTCAGTTGCTTAAAATGTTGCTAGTCCGGCCCTAAGCCTGTGTTCCAGGCCTTGACCCAAGCATCATCTCTTTTATGAATGACTTCTGATATTTCCGGAGTGTACCAGGCTTTCGATCTACCATTAACCCTTAATTTTTTGAAGGGAGCATGATTATTCACAGTAGTATTGAAGACATCTGCAAAAAGCTCTAAGTTAAATCAGGTTCAGGGATAGCTGAAATACATCAAGGTCACTAAAATAAAGATCACGTAAAAAAGCCTGTTCACTGAAGTTTTTTAAGTTCCTCTTTGTGATGACACGAGGCTTAGATTTGTGTATTCTCACATCTCTAACACAAACAACTGGGCAATGGCCACTCAAGTCTTGAGCGAAGACACCAGTGGAAACATATTTATCTGGCGTAATCGTTAAAATAAGATCAATCAGAGACAAAATGCTTAAAGATAGTAGCTCAAATTTTTTGGCAAGGGAAATGGATTTCAGTAAAGAGACAGATAATAGTTTTTTTGATAAGAATGGCCACTCCACCCCCTCTACCCTGTCTGTCAGCTCTGAACACATTATAACCCTCAATATTCATATCAGAGTACAGAATGTCCCCAGAGATCCAAGTTTCAGTCAATACCAAAATGTCCGGATTTGTCTACATAACCTAGATCTTGATGTAATCCAGTAAAGGAAGTAAGCTCCTAATGTTCAGATGTGTCAACCCAAGTCCTTTACGATTTTTAAAGTCACATGGAGTCTCCAACTCAAACAAGCTACGTTCAATAGGCGGTTGCAGGCCCTGTCTGATGGGTGATAATGATATAGTTGGTATGGCTATAAGATTGCATAGAACTGCACCATTTGGTCTATCCCTATTAGTAATAGAAGAAGTAGAAATTGGAATGACTTTTCCAACGTTAGCGCCATAGGGCCTGAGGCCGCAGCCAATGTCAATATGAGGAACTCTCAGAGTAACCAATGATGGAATGTTATAAACTGACGTACATGGGCTTTGGTTGCTATCGTGCATCAGTCCAAGCCTTCTATGTGATTTGAAAACCAAGGGGGTATTCAAGTTTATGGAATTCACATTCAAACTAAAAGCACTGGGTGAGCAGACCACAGTGGGCTTCTCTTTTGAGCTAACAATAGCAGATCTAAGAGTGGAGTTCAAACGAATGGGTACAAGATTACAACTGACAACTCCCCTGGCAGTATAGACAATAGTACGACAATAACGCTTAGAAAGGATGGGAGGTATTACCTAAGTGGGGGTTGGTCTGTCTCTGAGTCAATATCTTAACGCGGCCCTGAAATCATATGAGTTTGATTGACAAGCTGCATATGTAATGAAGGTTCCGCAGTAACTGCAGTGTACTGTGTTTTTTGGGATGCAGTACTTGCCGAATAACTGCAGTATAACTGCAATGTACTGAAGTTGAAATATACCTGCAGTGTACTGCAGTTGAACTGCAGTTAAACTGCATTGTTAAAGTACACTACAAGAAAACTGTTATTTTGGACGCAGTACTTTCCGCATAACTCCAGTACAAGTTACACTGCACTGTAACTGCAATATTTTTTCGGAAGAGACGTGCGGCCATTCCGGGATGCAAACCGCTGTCCACATCAACACTTCATACCCACAAACCAGTGTGCTTACCAAAGCGAACAGCGAAAATGCTGATTCAAAATCCCCAAAACTAAGAGCTTTTTACTGTATGGGATAATCCCCTTAAAATCATTGGAAAAATTTGACATGGCATCAAACAAAGTAACGATCAACTGAGTCCTTATTGGATGGACATGGCTCCTTTATTCCTTTCCTCACCAGTAATTTATTCTTCCAGTTCAATACTGGGCTTCACGGTCAAAGACATTCACAAAATTGCTTTGCTTATACAACAGACGTGTGGAGTCTCAGAACCAGTGGGTAGTCTGACAGTTTATTAACTCAAAGCAAATTGGCCCCAGCCACTACAGCTAAGGTGGATGCATCCCATATAGCACCCTATTCCCTACGTAGTGCACTATAGGGTTGTGGTCAAAAGTAGTCCACTATGTAAAGATATGGATAGCCATTTAGGACGCACATGATGGCTTTACAGTCTACTGCTGAGGGAACAGTAGGATATCCATGAAGTGTAATAACCCTTGCCATTGTAAATCAGTATTGCAAATAACACCTGCTTTTAGATTTTTACAGTAATGGCACAATATCAGTGAAGTACAGGTGGCACATGCCAGTAAATCTAGTCTCAGTGGCTTCACCAGCTCCATGGCACAACAAGAGAGCGAATAATAATACTGTATATGAAACTAAAGCAGGATGGAGAATCCACATTAGCCCCCCCTTGCTAGCTGTGGTTGAGGGGTTGCCATGGCAACTGGGAGTCTAGGAGATTGGCAGCGGCCTCAGTGTTCTATCAGTTAGCTGGAAAAATTGCCAATCATCCCGTTAGATCCGCCATCTGAAAGGAAGGCCACATAAGATTATGTGAATATATTTTTATTAAAAAATGGGAGGCCACTTACGAGAGAGCGAGAAGAAGGGGGAAATTGGTGGCAGCGGTGGAATACGCATCAGTATTCAGCAAAGGTCACATCGGGCTTTTTAAAATTATAGCTAGTCGTTGTCTGGAGAGCTAAAAAATAATACATACAGACAAAGGATTAGGATATTGATATATTGATATTAATCTATTTCTTATCTATAGAGATTCTCCCAATTTTTTGGTCATTTAATTTGCCGATATTATTAGCTGCAGCTTCATGCGATGAATATAGAAACTTAGTGGAGTAATTCATTAAACTGAATAAGGGAGGATAACGTACAGTATTTAATCTGTTGCTGCTACAGACAGCTGGAAAAACACCTCATGCACTCTCCTTGTCAGACTAATAGCTGTACAGCCATGTCCACCACCAGCCAAACACTGCTAGGCTTCAAAGGCCTCAGTGCAGAATATACTAACATCTCTCCAATTGTCTTTACTAACCTCTCTAACTGTCTATTCTAACATCTCTACCTGTCTATTCTAACATCTCTACCTGTATATACTAACCTCTCTACCTGTCTATTCTAACATCTCTACCTGTCTATTCTAACATCTCTACCTGTATATAATAACCTCTCTACCTGTCTATTCTAACATCTCTACCTTTCTATACTAACCTCTCTACCTGTCTATACTAACCTCTCTACCTGTCTATACTAACATCTCTACCTGTCTATACTAACCTCTCTACCTGTCTATTCTAACCTCTCTACCTGTCTATTCTAACATCTCTACCTGTCTATACTAACCTCTCTACCTGTCTATACTAACCTCTCTACCTGTCTATACTAACCTCTCTGCCTGTCTATTCTAACATCTCTACCTGTCTATACTAACCTCTCTACCTGTCTATACTAACCTCTCTACCTGTCTATTCTAACCTCTCTACCTGTCTATACTAACCTCTCTACCTGTGTATACTAACCTCTCTACCTGTCTATTCTAACCTCTCTACCTGTCTATACTAACCTCTCTACCTGTCTATACTAACCTCTCTACCTGTGTATACTAACCTCTCTACCTGTCTATTCTAACCTCTCTACCTGTCTATACTAACCTCTCTGCCTTTCTATACTAACCTCTCTGCCTGTCTATACTAACCCCTCTACCTGTCTGTACTAACCTCTCTACCTGTCTATTCTAACATGTCTACCTGTCTATACTAACCTCTCTACCTGTGTATACTAACCTCTCTACCTGTCTATACTAACCTCTCTACTAACCTCTCTACCTGTCTATACTAATCTCTCTACCTGTCTATACTAACCTCTCTACTTGTCTATACTAACCTCTCTTCCAATCTATACTAACCTCTCTACCTGTCTATACTAACCTATCTACCTGTCTATACTAACCTCTCTACCTGTCTATATTAACATCTCTACCTGTCTATACTATATACTAACCTCTCTACCTGTCTATACTAACCTCTCTACCTGTCTATACTAACCTCTCTACTAACCTCTCTACCTGTCTATACTAACCTCTCTACCTGTCTATACTAACCTCTCTACCTGTGTATACTAACCTCTCTACCTGTCTATACTAACCTCTCTACCTGTCTATAATAACCTCTCTACCTGTCTATACTAACCTCTCTACCTGTCTATACTAACATCTCTACCTTTGTATACTAACATCTATACCTGTCTATACTAACCTCTCTACCTGTCTATACTATATATTATTATCTCTACCAGTCCATACTATATACTAACCTCTCTACCTGTCTATACTAACCTCTCTACCTGTCTATACTAACCTCTCTACCTGTCTATACTAACCTCTCTACCTGTCTATACTAACCTCTCTACTAACCTCTCTACCTGTCTATACTAAACTCTCTACCTGTGTATACTAACCTCTCTACCTGTCTATACTAACCTCTCTACCTGTCTATACTAACCTCTCTACCTGTCTATACTAACCTCTCTACCTGTCTATACTAACCGCTGTACCTGTCTATACTAACCTCTCTACCTGTCTATACTAACCTCTCTACCTGTCTATACTAACCTCTCTACCTGTCTATACTAACCTCTCTACCTGTCTATACTAACCTCTCTACCTGTGTATACTAACCTCTCTACCTGTCTATTCTAACCTCTCTACCTGTCTATACTAACCTCTCTACCTGTCTATACTAACCTCTCTACCTGTCTATACTAACCTCTCTACCTGTCTATTCTAACCTCTCTACCTGTCTATACTAACCTCTCTACCTGTGTATACTAACCTCTCTACCTGTCTATTCTAACCTCTCTACCTGTCTATACTAACCTCTCTGATTGTCTATACTAACCCCTCTACCTGTCTGTACTAACCTCTCTACCTGTCTATTCTAACATCTCTACCTGTCTATACTAACCTCTCTACCTTTGTATACTAACCTCTATATCTGTCTATACTAACCTCTCTACCTGTCTATACTATATATTATTATCTCTACCAGTCCATACTATATACTAACCTCTCTACCTGTCTATACTAACCTCTCTACCTGTTGTGACGTCACGAGAGGCTACACAGCTTTCAGCGGGATTGCTCAAGTAGTGCAAGGAGACAAGGTTCAAACAAAACAAGGATTTTATTATAGGTCTTGGGAAATTAACGAAAATATAACAAAATTCTGTTCTCTTGTGGCTCTTTAAGGGTTAACAGTTCAGGGATGTCTCTTCCACATCCAAAATCATAATTCTCACTCGCTCAGATAACTTTTCCCCAGCCTTACTGTAGTCCACGTTGCAGCTAGTGGCCAACCCAGCAAAAAGTCCTTCCAAATGTCTCTCACGTATTTCCACAGGTGCATATATCCAAAGGTGAGTATTTCCCAAAGGTAAGTATCTCCAAATCCTTATATTCCTCATGGAAGTGGACGTGCAGCACTCTTGTCCTCCAGAGAGCCCAGGTTGGAGACTGTGTCTCTTCCCTTCCCAAACCATCAGCTCCTCATTTGTTTCAGCTGCGTGGGAAGATTGGCCATAGAGGGGTGGAGTTCCCGACCATACCAGCAGATGGAGCCATAGCTGTCTGGGTTTGCAGCCACCTCAGGGGATGAACGTCCCTCAGGACACAGCCTCTCGTGACATCACACATCCCCCTCCTCGGGACCGACGTCCTCGTCGGGTAACGGCAGCGAAGAAGGCATCACGCCGGGAGAGGGCGTCCGCATTGCTGTGGTGCTTGCCAGACTGCTCTCTCTTCAACTCCTCCAACTCTAGGACCAGGGACTCAGCCTCCTGTTGTCTCTCCTTGAGTTTCTTACTGAACGCATCAGCCTTGGTTTTAGCAGAGTTTAGCTTCTGTTGAGCAGCTTTCAGTTCCTTCTCTCTCTCTGCCTCCGCATTCTTCATCTTGTTCTCCAACACCTTGTACTTCTCCTCTGCCTTCTTCTGGACCTCCTTACTACTGCGCAGGGTCTCCTCACACTCCTCGATGGTCCTGCGCAGCCCTCTCCAGCTCCTCCTGTTGCTTAGGGAAGGAGCTCTGTTGGAGTTTAGCCTGGAGGATATCTAACTCTTCTGTCTTCATGTCTAACTGTTGCTTTAACAAACGATACCTCTCAGCGGTCCCCTTCAGACCAGACAGTTCTTTGTCCAGATTCTGTAGCTCCGTCTCTGTGTCGGTCTGGGCATCCTGCCCTCCCTATCAGAGCCCGGGCGGGAGTGAGTAATTCGGAGGATTGCACCGGAGCCTTCCCAGGATGAGTCTTGCCTCTCCGTTTCCGAGGTACTCGGGTTATCCTCTCCTGAGACTCTCTCCAGAGTGGGTAAAAGGCTGGGCAGTCTCGTCCAATTAGGGACAGGGACGGGAGGGAAATCAACCACCCCCGCCGTCGTGTGTATGGTTCCCCGTGTGCTGGTCTTGTAAGTTCAGTAATGGGGTATTCTCTGGTGTCCCCATGGACACAGGAAACTGGGAGGACTTTCCCGGGGTCAGACACGTTGGGCCCACCAAATCCTTACGCACCAGGGTGGCCCGGCTACCAGAATCAGTAAGGCCTCCACATCATGGTGATTCACAGTTACCGGGCAGGTGGGGGGTCGATCTGGGCCGCCATCTCCGACTCCCAAGAGCGAGGCAAAACGGTGTGTGGGTGCTGAGCTGAGGACTCCGCAGTGGGCATAGGTTCATCGGCTGGTTTCCCACACTGCCAGGAGATATGTCCCATCTCCCCACACCGGTAACACTGTCGAGTTTCCCCCCTCTGGTGTACTCTTCTTGGACCCGCCTGGTTTCTGGCTCCCCCTGGAGCCGGGATAAGTCCTGACGTGGCTGGGTTCGAGACCTTGGGGTCCTTTGGACGGGTTCTTCCCCATTTGTGGTGGGGCCGCACTCCTGGGGTCTTTTTCGGGAAGCATTCAGCATCTCCGCTGTGGCCTGGTACTTTTCCACAGCTTCCACGGTCAGATCAGCCGTGGTCAAGGCCTGTTGACTGATGACCCGTTTTTGCCTCATAAGGCAGGGCGCGTAGGTAACGATCCACCACAACGGCCTCCACCACCGCCGCTGCTGTATTCCTCTGCGGATCCAGCCATTTCCTTGCGATTCGGACAAGTTCATGCATCTGCGCCCGAGGAGGTTGGTCTGGTTGGAAGGTCCAGCTGTGAAAGCGCTGGGCCATACCAAACTTTTGTGAGTCCATATCTGCTGAGGATCTCAGACTTCAGGGCATCATAGTCAGTAACCTGGTCAGGGCCCAGGTCCCGGACAGCATTCAGCGATTCCCGGTTAGAAAGGGGGCTAACAGACCAACCCACTGTTGCTTGGGCCAGGCTTCCCTAGTGGCCGTGGCCTCAAAGTGCATGCAGGTATGCCTCAATGTCATCGGTAGCTCCCATCTTAGATATAAAGTCACTTGCCTTTATTGGGCGGGTATTTTGGACCACCCTCTGTCTCTGCAACTGCAATTCCTCTGCCTTCAGAAGGTTGGCTTTCTTTGCTCCTCCAAGAGAGCCACGTTTGCTTGCATCTGGGCTCGCGTGGCCAGCAACAAGGGCTTTCAATATGTCCTCCATTTCAGTCGGCCGGAGCCTACGTTAACTTGGAAAACTGGGTGATCAAACCTTCGGTATCCTCCTCTGACATGCACTATTAACAGCTTGAGCGTGCCCGTATTCTCCACCATCTGTGACGTCACGAGAGGCTACACAGCTTTCAGCGGGATTGCTTCAAGTAGTGCAAGGAGACAAGGTTCAAACAAAACAAGGATTTTATTATAGGTCTTGGGAAATTAACGAAAATATAACAAAATTCTGTTCTCTTGTGGCTCTTTAAGGGTTAACAGTTCAGGGATGTCTCTTCCACATCCAAAATCATAATTCTCACTCGCTCAGATAACTTTTCCCCAGCCTTACTGTAGTCCACGTTGCAGCTAGTGGCCAACCCAGCAAAAAGTCCTTCCAAATGTCTCTCACGTATTTCCACAGGTGCATATATCCAAAGGTGAGTATTTCCCAAAGGTAAGTATCTCCAAATCCTTATATTCCTCATGGAAGTGGACGTGCAGCACTCTTGTCCTCCAGAGAGCCCAGGTTGGAGACTGTGTCTCTTCCCTTCCCAAACCTTCGCTATCAGCTCCTCATTTGTTTCAGCTGCGTGGGAAGATTGGCCATAGAGGGGTGGAGTTCCCGACCATACCAGCAGATGGAGCCATAGCTGTCTGGGTTTGCAGCCACCTCAGGGGGATGTAACGTCCCTCCAGGACACAGCCTCTCGTGACATCACACAGTCTATACTAACCTCTCTACCTGTGTATACTAACCTCTCTACCTGTCTATACTAACCTTTTATACTAACCTCTCTACTATCTATACTAACCTCTCTACCTGTCTATACTAACCTCTCTAGCTGTCTATACTAACCTCTCTACCTGTCTATACTAACCTCTCTACTAACCTCTCTACCTGTCTATACTAAATCTCTCTACCTGTGTATACTAACCTCTACCTGTCTATACTAACCTCTCTACCTGTCTATACTAAAGTCGTCTCTACCTGTCTATCACTATCTATACCTGTCTATACTAACCTCTGTACCTGTCCATACTAACCTCTCTGCCTGCTCTATACTAACCCCTCTACCTGTCTGTACTAACCTCTCTACCTGTCTATTCTAACATCTCTACCTGTCTATACTAACCTCCTACCTGTGTATACCAACCTCTCTACCTGTCTGCTACTAACCTCTCTACTAACCCCTCTCTACCTGTCTATACTAATCTCTCTACCTGTCTATACTAACCTCTCTACTTGTCTATACTAACCTCTCAACCAATCTATACTAACCTCTCTACCTGTCTATACTAACCTTTCTACCTGTCTATACTAACCTATCTACCTGTCTATACTAACCTCTCTACCTGTCTATATTAACATCTCTACCTGTCTATACTATATACTAACCTCTCTACCTGTCTATACTAACCTCTCTACCTGTCTATACTAACCTCTCTACTAACCTCTCTACCTGTCTATACTAACCTCTCTAGCTGTCTATACTAACCTCTCTTAACCTGTGTATACTAACCTCTCACCTGTCTGTACTCACCTCTCTACCTGTCTATACTAACCTACCTCTACCTGTCTATACTAACTCTCTACCTGTCTATACTAACCTCTCTACCTTTGTATACTAACATCTATACCTGTCTATTTCTAACCTCTCTACCTGTCTATACTTATATATTATCTCTACCTGTCCATTACTATATACAACCTCTCTACCTGTCTATACTAATCTCTCTACCTGTCTATACTAACCTCTACTAACCTCTCTACCTGTCTATACTAACCTCTCTACCTGTCTATACTAACCTCTCTACCCTGTCTATACTAACCTCTACTAACCTCTCTACCTGTCTATACTAACCTCTCTACCTGTGTATACTAACCTCTCTACCTGTCTATACTAACCTCTCTACCTGTCTATACTAACCTCTCTACCTGTCTATACTAACCTCTATACCTGTCTATACTAACCTCTCTGTACCTGTCTATACTAACCCTCTCTACCTGTCTATACTAACCTCTCTACCTGTCTATACTAACCTCCTCTACCTGTCTATACTAACCTCTCTACCTGTCTATACTAACCTCTCTACCTGTGTATACTAACCTCTCTACCTGTCTATTCTAACCTCTCTACCTGTCTATACTAACCTCTCTACCTGTCTATACTAACCTCTCTACCTGTCTATACTAACCTCTCTACCTGTCTATTCTAACATCTCTACCTGTCTATACTAACCTCTCTACCTGTATATACTAACCTCTCTAACTGTCTATACTAACCTCTCTGCCTGTCTATTCTAACATCTCTACATGTGTATACTAACCTCTCTACTAACCTCTCTACCTGTCTATACTAACCTCTCTACCTGTCTATACTAACCTCTCTACCTGTCTATACTAACCTCTCTACCTGTGTATACTAACCTCTCTACCTCTCTATTCTAACCTCTCTACCTGTCTATACTAACCTCTCTGATTGTCTATACTAACCCCTCTACCTGTCTGTACTAACCTCTCTACCTGTCTATTCTAACATCTCTACCTGTCTATACTAACCTCTCTACCTGTCTATACTAGCCTCTCTACCTGTCTATACTAACCTCTCTACCTGTCTATACTAACCTCTCTACTAACCTCTCTACCTGTCTATACTAAACTCTCTACCTGTGTGTACTAACCTCTCTACCTGTGTATACTAACCTCTCTACCTGTCTATACTAATCTCTCTACCTGTCTATACTAACCTCTCTACCTGTCTATACTAACCTCTCTACTAACCTCTCTACCTGTCTATACTAAACTCTCTACCTGTGTGTACTAACCTCTATACCTGTCTATACTAAACTCTCTACCTGTCTATACTAACCTCTCTACCTGTCTATACTAACCTCTCTACCTGTCTATACTAACCTCTGTACCTGTCTATACTAACCTCTCTACCTGTCTATACTAACCTCTCTACTAACCTCTCTACCTGTCTATACTAACCTCTGCCGTTCTATACTAACCTCTCTACCTGTCTATACTAACCTCTCTACCTGTCTATACTAACCTCTCTACCTTTCTATACTAACCTCTCTACCTGTCTATACTAAACTCTCTACCTGTCTATACTAACCTCTCTACTTTAGTATACCAACCTCTCTACTAACCTATCTACCTGTGTATACTAACCTCTCTACCTGTCTGTACTCAGCTCTCTACCTGTCTATACTAACCTCTCTACCTGTCTATACTAACCTCTTTACCTATCTATACTAACCTCTCTACCTGTCTATACTAACCTCTCTACCTGTCTATACTAACCTCTCTACCTATCTATACTAACCTCTCTACCTGTCTATACTAACTTCTCTACCTGTGTATACTAACCTCTCTACCTGTCTATACTAACCTCTCTACCTGTCTATACTAACCTCTCTGCCTTCTATACTAACCTCTCTACTAACCTCTCTACCTGTCTATACTAACCTCTCTACCTGTCTATACTAACCACTCTACCTGTCTATACTAACCTCTTTACCTGTGTATACTAACCTCTCTACATGTTTATACTAACCTCTCTACCTGTCTATACTAACCTCTCTACCTGTATATACTAACCTCTCTTCCTGTATATACTAACCTCTTCCTGTTTATACTATATACAAACCTCTCCACCTATCTATACTAACCTCTCTACCTTTCTATACTAATCTCTCTAGCTGTCTATAGTAACCTCTCTACCTGTCTATACTAACCTCTCTACCTTTCTATACTAACCTCTCTACCTTTCTATACTAACCTCTCTACCTGTCTATACTAACCTCTCTACCTGTCTATACTAACCTCTCTACCTGTCTATACTAACCTCTCTACCTGTCTATACTAACCTCTCTACCTGTGTATACTAACCTCTCTACCTGTCTATACTAACCTCTCTACCTGTCTATACTAACCTCTCTACCTGTCTATACTAACCTCTCTACCTGTCTATACTAACCTCTCTACCTGTCTATACTAACTTCTCTACTAACCTCTCTACCTGTCTATACTAACCTCTCTACCTGTCTATAATAACCTCTCTACCTATCTATACTAACCTCTCGACCTGTCTATACTAACCTCTCTACCTGTCTATACTAACCTCTCTACCTGTCTATACTAACCTCTATACCTGTCTATACTAACCTCTGTACCTGTCTATACTAACCTCTCTACCTGTCTATACTAACCTCTCTACCTGTCTATACTAACCTCTCTACCTGTCTATACTAACCTCTCTACCTGTGTATACTAACCTCTCTACCTGTCTATTCTAACCTCTCTACCTGTCTATACTAACCTCTCTGCCTGTCTATACCAACCTCTCTACCTGTCTATACTAACCTCTCTACCTGTCTATTCTAACATCTCTACCTGTCTATACTAACCTCTCTACCTGTGTATACTAACCTCTCTAACTGTCAATACTAACCTCTCTGCCTGTCTATTCTAACATCTCTACATGTGTATACTATCCTCTCTACTAACCTCTCTACCTGTCTATACTAACCTCTCTACCTGTCTATACTAACCTCTCTACCTGTCTATTCTAACCTCTCTACCTGTCTATACTAACCTCTCTACCTGTGTATACTAACCCCTCTACCTGTCTGTACTAACCTCTCTACCTGTCTATTCTAACATCTCTACATGTCTATACTAACCTCTCTACCTGTCTATACTAACCTCTCTACCTTTGTATACTAACCTCTATACCTGTCTATACTAACCTCTCTACCTGTCTATACTATATATTATTATCTCTACCAGTCCATACTATATACTAACCTCTCTACCTGTCTATACTAACCTCTCTACCTGTCTATACTAACCTCTCTACTAACCTTTCTACCTGTCTATACTAACCTCTCTACCTGTGTATACTAACCTCTCTACCTGTCTATACTAACCTTTCTACCTGTCTATACTAACCTCTCTACCTGTCTATACTAACCTCTCTACCTGTCTATACTAACCTCTCTACCTGTCTATACTAACCTCTCTACTAACCTCTCTACCTGTCTATACTAAACTCTCTACCTGTGTATACTAACCTCTCTACCTGTCTATACTAACCTCTCTACCTGTCTATACTAACGTCTCTACCTGTCTATACTAACCTCTATACCTGTCTATACTAACCTCTGTACCTGTCTATATTAACCTCTCTACCTGTCTATACTAACCTCTCTACTAACCTCTCTACCTGTCTATACTAACCTCTCTACCGTTCTATACTAACCTCTCTACCGGTCTATACTAACCTCTCTACCTGTCTATACTAACCTCTCTACCTGTCTATACTAACCTCTCTACCTGTCTATACTAACCTCTCTACCTGTCTATACTAACCTCTCTACCTGTGTATACTAACCTCTCTACCTGTCTATACTAATCTCTCTACCTGTCTATACTAACCTCTCTACCTGTCTATACTAACCTCTCTGCCGTTCTATACTAACCTCTCTACCTGTCTATACTAACCTCTCTACCTGTCTATACTAACCTCTCTACCTTTCTATACTAACCTCTCTACCTGTCTATACTAAACTCTCTACCTGTCTATACTAACCTCTCTACTTTAGTATACCAACCTCTCTACTAACCTCTCTACCTGTGTATACTAACCTCTCTACCTGTCTGTACTCAGCTCTCTACCTGTCTATACTAACCTCTCTACCTGTCTATACTAACCTCTTTACCTATCTATACTAACCTCTCTACCTGTCTATACTAACCTCTCTACCTGTCTATACTAACCTCTCTACCTATCTATACTAACCTCTCTACCTGTCTATACTAACTTCTCTACCTGTGTATACTAACCTCTCTACCTGTCTATACTAACCTCTCTACCTGTCTATACTAACCTCTCTGCCTTCTATACTAACCTCTCTACTAACCTCTCTACCTGTCTATACTAACCTCTCTACCTGTCTATACTAACCACTCTACCTGTCTATACTAACCTCTTTACCTGTGTATACTAACCTCTCTACCTGTCTATACTAACCTCTCTACCTGTCTATACTAACCTCTCTACCTGTATATACTAACCTCTCTTCCTGTATATACTAACCTCTCTTCCTGTTTATACTATATACAAACCTCTCCACCTATCTATACTAACCTCTCTACCTTTTTATACTAATCTCTCTAGCTGTCTATAGTAACCTCTCTACCTGTCTATACTAACCTCTCTACCTTTCTATACTAACCTCTCTACCTTTCTATACTAACCTCTCTACCTGTCTATACTAAGCTCTCTACCTGTCTATACTAACCTCTCTACCTGTCTATACTAACCTCTCTACCTGTCTATACTAACATCTCTACCTGTCTATATTAACCTCTCTACCTGTCTATACTAACCTCTCTACCTGTCTATACTAACTTCTCTACTAACCTCTCTACCTGTCTATACTAACCTCTCTACCTGTCTATACTAACCTCTCTACCTTTCTATACTAACCTCTCTACCTGTCTTTACTAACCTCTCTACCTGTCTATACTAACCTCTCTACCTGTCTATTCTATCTCTTCCTGTCTATACTAACCTCTCCACCTGTGTGTACTAACCTCTTTACCTGTCTATAATAACCTCTCTACCTGTCTATACTAACCTCTCTACCTGTCTGTACTAACCTCTTTACCTGTCTATAATAACCTCTCTACATTTCTATAATAACCTCGCTACTTGTCTATACTTACCTCTCTAACTGTCTACACTACCCTCTCTACTAACCTCTCTACCTGTCTATACTATATATTAACATCTCCACCTGTCTATACTATATACTAACCTCTCTACCTGTCTATACTAACCTCTCTACCTGTCTATACTAACCTCTCTACCTGTCTATTCTAACCTCTCTACCTGTCTATACTAACCTCTCTACCTGTGTATACTAACCTCTCTACCTGTCTATTCTAACCTCTCTACCTGTCTATACTAACCTCTCTGCCTGTCTATACTAACCCCTCTACCTGTCTGTACTAACCTCTCTACCTGTCTATTCTAACATCTCTACATGTCTATACTAACCTCTCTACCTGTCTATACTAACCTCTCTACCTTTGTATACTAACCTCTATACCTGTCTATACTAACCTCTCTACCTGTCTATACTATATATTATTATCTCTACCAGTCCATACTATATACTAACCTCTCTACCTGTCTATACTAACCTCTCTACCTGTCTATACTAACCTCTCTACTAACCTTTCTACCTGTCTATACTAACCTCTCTACCTGTGTATACTAACCTCTCTACCTGTCTATACTAACCTTTCTACCTGTCTATACTAACCTCTCTACCTGTCTATACTAACCTCTCTACCTGTCTATACTAACCTCTCTACCTGTCTATACTAACCTCTCTACTAAACTCTCTACCTGTCTATACTAAACTCTCTACCTGTGTATACTAACCTCTCTACCTGTCTATACTAACCTCTCTACCTGTCTATACTAACGTCTCTACCTGTCTATACTAACCTCTATACCTGTCTATACTAACCTCTGTACCTGTCTATATTAACCTCTCTACCTGTCTATACTAACCTCTCTACTAACCTCTCTACCTGTCTATACTAACCTCTCTACCGTTCTATACTAACCTCTCTACCTGTCTATACTAACCTCTCTACCTGTCTATACTAACCTCTCTACCTGTCTATACTAACCTCTCTACCTGTCTATACTAACCTCTCTACCTGTCTATACTAACCTCTCTACCTGTGTATACTAACCTCTCTACCTTTCTATACTAATCTCTCTACCTGTCTATACTAACCTCTCTGCCTGTCTATACTAACCTCTCTGCCGTTCTTTACTAACCTCTCTACCTGTCTATACTAACCTCTCTACCTGTCTATACTAACCTCTCTACCTTTCTATACTAACCTCTCTACCTGTCTATACTAAACTCTCTACCTGTCTATACTAACCTCTCTACTTTAGTATACCAACCTCTCTACTAACCTCTCTACCTGTGTATACTAACCTCTCTACCTGTCTGTACTCAGCTCTCTACCTGTCTATACTAACCTCTCTACCTGTCTATACTAACCTCTCTGCCTTCTATACTAACCTCTCTACTAACCTCTCTACCTGTCTATACTAACCACTCTACCTGTCTATACTAACCTCTCTACCTGTCTATACTAACCACTCTACCTGTCTATACTAATCTCTCTAGCTGTCTATAGTAACCTCTCTACCTGTCTATACTAACCTCTCTACCTTTCTATACTAACCTCTCTACCTTTCTATACTAACCTCTCTACCTGTCTATACTAACCTCTCTACCTGTCTATACTAACCTCTCTACCTGTCTATACTAACCTCTCTACCTGTCTATACTAACCTCTCTACCTGTCTATACTAACACTCTCTACCTGTCTATACTAACCTCTCTACCTGTCTATACTAACCTCTCTACCTGTCTATACTATACTAACCTCTCTACCTGTCTATACTAACCTCTCTACCTGTCTATACTAACCTCTCTACCTATCTATACTAACCTCTCTACCTGTCTTTACTAACCTCTCTACCTGTCTATTTAACCTCTCTACCTGTCTATACTAACCTCTCTACCTGTCTATACTAACCTCTCTACCTTTCTATTCTAACCTCTCTACCTGTCTATACTAACCTCTCTACCTGTCTATACTAACCTCTCTACCTGTCTATTCTATCTCTTCCTGTCTATACTAACCTCTCCACCTGTGTGTACTAACCTCTTTACCTGTCTATAATAACCTCTCTACCTGTCTATACTAACCTCTCTACCTGTCTGTACTAACCTCTTTACCTGTCTATAATAACCTCTCTACATTTCTATAATAACCTCGCTACTTGTCTATACTTACCTCTCTAACTGTCTACACTACCCTCTCTACTAACCTCTCTACCTGTCTATACTATATATTAACATCTCCACCTGTCTATACTATATACTAACCTCTCTACCTGTCTATACTAACCTCTCTACCTGTCTATACTAACCTCTCTACCTGTCTATACTATATATTAACATCTCTACCTGTCTATACTATATACTAACCTCTCTACCTGTCTATACTAACCTATCTGCCTGTCTATACTAACCTCTCTAACTGTCTATACTAACCTCTCTACCTGTCTATTCTAACCTCTCTGCCTGTCTTTACTAACCTCTCTACCTGTCTATACTAACCTCTCTACCTTTCTATACTAACCACTTTACCTGTCTATACTAACCTCTCTACCTGTCTATACTAACCTCTCTACCTGTCTATACTAACCTCTCTACCTTTCTATAGTAACCTCTCTACCTGTCTATACTAACCTCTCTACCTGTGTATACTAACCTCTCTACCTGTCTATACTAACCTCTCTACCTGTCTATACTAACCTCTCTACCTGACTATACTAACCTCTCTGCCTTTCTATACTAACCACTTTACCTGTGTATACTAACCTCTCTACCTGTCTATACTAACCTCTCTACCTGTCTATACTAACCTCTCTACCTGTCTATATAACCTCTACTAACCTTCTCCGTCTATACTAACCTCTCTACCTGTCTATACTAACCTCTCTACCTGTCTATACTAACCTCTCTACCTGTCTATACTAACCTCTCACCTGTCTATACTAACCTCTCTACCTGTCTATACTAACCTCTCTACCTGTCTATACTAACCTCTCTGACTAAACTCCTCTGCCTGTCTATACTAAACTCTCTACCTGTCTATACTAACCTCTCTACCTGTCTATACTAACCTCTCTACCAACCTCTCTACCTGTCTATACTAACCTCTCTACCTCTGTATACTAACCTCTCTACCTGTCTATACTAACCTCTCTACCTTCTATACTAACCTCTCTACTAACCTCTCTACCAATCTATACTAACCTCTCTACCTGTCTATACTAACCTCTCTACCTGTCTATACTAACCTCTCTACCTGTCTATACTAACCTCTCTACCTGTCTATACTAACCTCTCTACCTTTCTATACTAACCTCTCTACCTGTCTATACTAACTCTCTACCTGTCTATACCAACCTCTCTACCTGTCTATACTAATCTCTCTACCTGTCTATACTAACCTCTCTACCTGTCTATACTAACCTCTCTGCCTGTTCTATACTAACCTCTCTACCTGTCTATACTAACCTCTCTACCTGTCTATACTAACCTCTACATGTTCTATACTAACCTCTCTACCTGTCTATACTAAACCTCTCTACCTGTCTATACTAACCTCTCTACTTGTATACTAACCTCTCTACTAACCTCTACCTGTCTATACTAACCTCTCTACCTGTCTATACTAACCTCTACCTGTCTATACTAACCTCTCTACCTGTCTATACTAACCTCTCTACCTGTCTATACTAACCTCTACCTGTCTATACTAACCTCTCTACCTGTCTATACTAACCTCTCTACCTGTCTATACTAACCTCTCTACCTGTCTATACTAACCTCTCTACCTGTCTATACTAACCTCTCTACCTGTCTATACTAACCTCTCTACCTGTCTATACTAACCTCTCTACCTGTCTATACTAACCTCTCTACCTGTCTATACTAACCTCTCTACATTTCTATAGTAACCTCTCTACCTGTCTATCCTAACCTCTCTACCTGTGTATACTAACCTCTCTACTAACCTCTCTACCTGTCTATACTAACCTCTCTACCTGTCTATACTAACCCCTACCTGTCTATACTAACTAACCTCC
This sequence comes from Coregonus clupeaformis, assembly GCF_020615455.1. NCBI lineage: Eukaryota > Metazoa > Chordata > Actinopteri > Salmoniformes > Salmonidae > Coregonus > Coregonus clupeaformis. Next base: position 1,062,266 of record NC_059203.1, on the reverse strand, counting down.
TCTACCTGTCTATATAACCTCTCTACCTGTCTATACTAACCTCTCTACCTGTCTATACTAACCTCTCTACCTGTCTATACTAACCTCTCTTCCTGTCTATACTAACCTCTCTACCTGTCTATACTAACCTCTCTACCTGTCTATACTATCCTCTACCTGTCTATACTAACCTCTCTACCTGTCTATACTAACCTCTCTACCTGTCTATACTAACCTCTCTACCTGTCTATACTATCTCTTACCTGCTCTATACTAACCTCTCTACCTGTCTCTGTACTAACCTCTCACCTGTCTATACTAACCTCTCTACCTGTCTATACTAACCTCTCTACCTGTCTATACTAACCTCTACCTGTCTATATAACCTCTCTACCTGTCTATACTAACCTCTCTACTGTCTACACTACCCTCTCTACTAACCTCTCTACCTGTCTATACTATAACTCTCTACCTGTCTATACTAATCTTTAACCTCTACCTGTCTATACTAACCTCTCTACCTGTCTATACTAACCTCTCTACCTGTCTATACTATATACTAAACCCTCTACCTGTCTATACTAACCTCTCTACCTGTCTATACTAACTCTCTCTACCTGTCTTTACTAACCTCTCTACCTGTCTATACTAACCTCTCTACCTGTCTATACTAACCTCTCTACCTGTGTATACTAACCTCTCTACCTGTCTATACTAACCTCTCTACCTGTCTATACTAACCTCTCTACCTGTCTATACTAACCTCTCTACCTGTCTATACTAACCTCTCTACCTGTCTATACTAACCTCTCTACCTTTCTATACTAACCTCTCTACCTGTCTATACTAACCTCTCTACCTGTCTATACTAACCTCTCTACCTGTCTATACTAACCTCTCTACCTGTCTATACTAACCTCTCTACCTGTCTATACTAACCTCTCTGCCTTTCTATACTAACCACTTTACCTGTCTATACTAACCTCTCTACCTGTCTATACTAACCTCTCTACCTGTCTATACTAACCTCTCTACCTGTCTATACTAACCTCTCTACCTTTCTATACTAACCTCTCTACCTGTCTATACTAACCTCTCTACCTGTCTATACTAACCTCTCTACTAACCTCTCTACCTGTCTATACTAACCTCTCTACCTGTCTATACTAACCTCTCTACCTGTCTATACTAATATAACCTCTCTACCTGTCTATACTATACTAACTCTCTACCTGTCTATACTAACCTCTCTACCTGTCTATACAACCTCTACTACCTGTCTATACTAACCTCTCTACCTGTTTATACTAACCTCTCTACCTGTCTATACTAACCTCTACCTGTCTATACTAACTCTCTACCTGTCTATACTAACCTCTCTACCTGTCTATACTAACCTCTCTACCTGTCTATACTAACCTCTCTACCTGTCTATACTAACCTCTCTACCTGTCTATACTAACCTCTCTACCTGTCTATACTAACCTCTCTACCTGTCTATACTTAACCTCTCTACCTGTCTATACTAACCTCTCTACCTGTCTATACTAACCTCTCTACCTGTCTATACTAACCTCTCTACCTTTCTATACTAACCTCTCTACCTTTCTATACTAACCTCTCTACCTGTCTATACTAACCTCTCTACCTGTCTATACTAACTCTCTACCTGTCTATACTAACCTCTCTACCTGTCTATACTAACTCTCTCTACCTGTCTATACTATAACCTCTACCTGTCTATACTTTACTAACCTCTCTACCTGTCTATACTAACCTCTCTACCTGTCTATACTAACCTCTCTACCTGTCTATACTAACCTCTCTACCTGTCTATACTAACCTCTCTACCTGTCTATACTAACCTCTCTACCTGTCTATACTAACCTCTCTACCTGTCTATACTAACCTCTCTACCTGTCTATACTAACCTCTCTCACCTGTCTATACTAACCTCTCTACCTGTCTATACTAACCTCTCTACCTGTCTATACTAACCTCTCTACCTTTCTATACTAACCTCACCTGTCTTTACTAACCTCTCTACCTGTCTATACTAACCTCTCTACCTGTCTATACTAACCTCTCTACCTTTCTATACTAACCTCTCTACCTGTCTATACTAACCTCTCTACCTGTCTATACTAACCTCTCTACCTGTCTATACTAACCTCTCTGCCTGTCTATACTAACCTCTCTACCTGTCTATACTAACCTCTCTACCTGTCTATACTAACCTCTCTACCTGTCTATACTAACCTCTCTACCTGTCTATACTAACCTCTCTACATTTCTATAGTAACCTCTCTACCTGTCTATCCTAACCTCTCTACCTGTCTATACTAACCTCTCTACTAACCTCTCTACCTGTCTATACTAACCTCTCTACCTGTCTATACTAACCTCTCTACCTGTCTATACTATATATAAACACCTCTACCTGTCTATACTATATACTAACCTCTCTACCTGTCTATACTAACCTCTCTACCTGTCTATACTAACCTCTATACCTGTCTATACTAACCTCTGTACCTGTCTATACTAACCTCTCTACCTGTCTATACTAACCTCTCTGATTGTCTATACTAACCCCTCTACCTGTCTGTACTAACCTCTCTACCTGTCTATTCTAACATCTCTACCTGTCTATACTAACCTCTCTACCTGTCTATACTAACCTCTCTACCTGTCTATACACCTCTACTAACCTCTCTACCTGTCTATACTAACCTCTCTACCTGTGTATACTAACCTCTCTACCTGTCTATACTAACCTCTCTACCTGTCTATACTAACCTCTCTACCTGTCTATACTAACCTCTCTACCTGTCTATACTAACCTCCTACCTCTACCTGTCTATACTAACCTCTCTACCTGTCTATACTAACCTCTACCTGTCTATACTAACCTCTCTACCTGTCTATACTAACCTCTCTACCTGTCTATACTAACCTCTCTACCTGTCTATACTAACCTCTCTACCTGTCTATACTAACCTCTCTACCTGTCTATACTAACCCATATCTCTACCTGTCTATACTAAACCTCTACCTGTCTATACTAACCTCTCTACCTGTCTATACTAACCTCTCTACCTGTCTATACTAACCTCTCTACCTGTCTATACTAACCTCTCTACCTGTCTATACTAACCTCTCTACTTTGTCTATACTAACCTCTCTACTAACCTCTCTACCTGTCTATACTAACCTCTCTACCTGTCTATACAACTCTCTACCTGTCTATACTAACCTCTACCTGTCTATACTAACTCTCTACCTGTCTATACTAACCTCTCTACCTGTCTATACTAACCTCTCTACCTGTCTATACTAACCTCTCTACCTGTCTATACTAACCTCTCTACCTGTCTATACTAACCTCTCTACCTGTCTATACTAACCTCTCTACCTGTCTATACTAACCTCTACTATCTTATACTAACCTCTCTACCTGTCTATACTAACCTCTCTACCTGTCTATACTAACCTCTCTACCTGTCTATACTAACCTCTCTACCTGTCTATACTAACCTCTTACCTGTTTATACTAACCTCTCTACCTGTCTATACTATCCTTCTACCTGTCTATACTAACCTCTCACCTTCTATACTTAACCTCTCTACCTGTCTATACTAACCTCTCTACCTGTCTATACTAACCTCCTCTACCTGTCTATACTAACCTCTCTACCTGTCTATACTAACATCTCTACCTGTCTATACTAACTCTCTACCTGTCTATACTAACCTCTCTACCTGTCTATACTAACCTCTCTACCTGTCTATACTAACCTCTCTACCTGTCTATACTAACCTCTCTACCTGTCTATACTAACCTCTCTACCTGTCTATACTAACCTCTACCTGTCTATACTAACCTCTCTACCTGTCTATACTAACCTCTACCTGTCTATACTAACCTCTCTACCTGTGCTATACTAACTCTACTAACCTCTACCTGTCTATACTAACCTCTCTACCTGTCTATACTAACCTCTCTACCTGTCTATACTAACCTCTCTACCTGTCTATACTAACCTCTCTACCTGTCTATACTAACCTCTCTACCTGTCTATACTAACCTCTCTACCTGTCTATACTAACCTCTCTACCTGTCTATACTAACCTCTCTACCTGTCTATACTAACCTCTCTACCTGTCTATACTAACCTCTCTACCTGTCTATACTAACCTCTCTGCCTGTCTATACTAACCCCTCTACCTGTCTGTACTAACCTCTCTACCTGTCTATACTAACCTCTCTACCTGTCTATACTAACCTCTCTACCTGTCTATACTAACCTCTCTACCTGTCTATACTAACCTCTCTACCTGTCTATACTAACCTCTCTACCTGTCTACTACTAACCTCTCTACCTGTCTATACTAACCTCTCTACCTGTCTATACTAACCTCTCTACCTGTCTATACTAACCTCTCTACCTGTCTATACTAACCTCTCTACCTGTCTATACTAACCTCTCTACCTGTCTATACTAACCTCTACCTGTGTATACTAACCTCTCTACCTGTCTATACTAACCTCTCTACCTGTCTATACTAACCTCTCTACCTGTCTATACTAAACCCACTCTTCTACCTGTCTATACTAACCTCTCTACCTGTCTATACTAACCTCTGCCTGTCTATACTAACCTCTCTACTGTCTATACTAACCTCTCTACTAACCTCTCTACCTGTCTATACTACTCTCTACCTGTCTATACTAACCTCTCTACCTGTCTATACTAACCTCTCTACCTGTCTATACTAACCTCTCTACCTGTCTATACTAACCTCTCTACCTGTCTATACTAACCTCTCTACCTGTCTATATTAACCTCTCTACCTGTCTAACTACTCTACTAACCTCTCTACCTGTCTATACTAACCTCTCTACCTGTTCTATACTAACCTCTCTACCTGTCTATACTAACCTCTCTACCTGTCTATACTAACCTCTCTACCTGTCTATACTAACCTCTCTACCTGTCTATACTAACCTCTCTACCTGTTATACTAACCTCTCTACCTGTCTATACTAACCTCTCTACCTGTCTATACTAACCTCTCTACCTGTCTATACTAACCTCTCTGCTGTTCTATACTAACCTCTCTACCTGTCTATACTAACCTCTCTACCTGTCTATACTAACCTCTCTACCTGTTCTATACTAACCTCTCTACCTGTCTATACTAACCTCTCTACCTGTCTATACTAACCTCTCTACCTGTCTATACTAACCTCTCTACCTGTCTATACTAACCTCTCTACCTGTCTATACTAACCTCTCTACCTGTCTATACTAACCTCTCTACCTGTCTATACTAACCTCTCTACCTATCTATACTAACCTCTCTACCTGTCTATACTAATCTCTCTACCTGTCTATACTAACCTCTTACCTGTCTATACTAACCTCTCTACCTGTCTATACTAACCTCTCTACCTGTCTATACTAACCTCTCTACCTGTCTATACTAACCTCTCTACCTGTCTATACTAACCTCTCTACTCTGTCTATACTAACCTCTCTACCTGTCTATACTAACCACTCTACCTGTCTATACTAACCTCTTTACCTGTGTATACTAACCTCTCTACCTGTCTATACTAACCTCTCTACCTGTCTATACTAACCTCTCTACCTGTATATACTAACCTCTCTACCTGTATATACTAACCCTCTTCCTGTCTATACTAATACTCTCACCTATCTATACTAACCTCTACAACTAACCTCTACCTGTCTATACTATCCTCTCTACCTGTCTATACTAACCTCTCTACCTGTCTATACTAACCTCTCTACCTTTCTATACTAACCTCTCTACCTGTCTATACTAACCTCTCTACCTGTCTATACTAACCTCTCTACCTGTCTATACTAACCTCTCTACCTGTCTATACTAACCTCTCTACCTGTCTATACTAACCTCTCTACCTGTCTATACTAACCTCTCTACCTGTCTATACTAACCTCTCTACTAACCTCTCTACCTGTCTATACTAACCTCTCTACCTGTCTATACTAACCTCTCTACCTGTCTATACTAACCTCTCTACCTGTCTATACTAACCTCTCTACCTGTCTATACTAACCTCTCTACATGTCTATTCTATATCTTCCTGTATATACTAACCTCTCCCACCTGTCTGTACTAACCTCTTTACCTGTCTATACTAACCTCTCTACCTGTCTATACTAACCTCTCTACCTGTCTGTACTAACCTCTCTACCTGTCTATACTAACCTCTCTACATTTCTATAATAACCTCTACCTGTCTATACTTACCTCTCTAACTGTCTACACCCTACTAACCTCTCTACCTGTCTATACTATATATTAACATCTCCACCTGTCTATTCACTATATACTAACCTCTCTACCTGTCTATACTAACCTCTCTACCTGTCTATACTAACCTCTCTACCTGTCTATACTAACCTCTCACCTGTCTATACTAACCTCCCTGTCTATACTAACCTCTCTACCTGTCTATACTAACCCTCTACCTGTCTATACTAACCTCTCGCACTAACCTCTACCTGTCTATACTAACCTCTCTACCTGTCTATACTAACCTCTCTACCTGTCTATACTAACCTCTCTACCTGTCTATACTAACCTCTCTACCTGTCTATACTAACCTCTCTACCTGTCTATACTAACCTCTCTACCTGTCTATACTATATACTCTCTACCTGTCTCTATACTAACCTCTCTACCTGTCTATACTAACCTCTCTACCTGTCTATACTAACCTCTCTACTTTCTACCTGTCTATACTAACCTCTCTACCTGTCTATACTAACCTCTCTACCTGTCTATACTAACCTCTCTACCTGTCTATACTAACCTCTCTACCTGTCTATACTAACCTCTCTACCTGTCTATACTAACCTCTCTACCTGTCTATACTAACCTCTCTACTAAACTCTCTACCTGTCTATACTAAACTCTCTACCTGTCTATACTAACCTCTCTACCTGTCTATACTAACCTCTCTACCTGTCTATACTAACCTCTCTACCTGTCTATACTAACCTCTTACCTGTCTATACTAAACCTCTCTACCTGTCTATACTAACCTCTCTACCTGTCTATACTAACCTCTCTACTAACCTCTCTACCTGTCTATACTAACCTCTCTACTGTCTATACTAACCTCTCTACCTGTCTATACTAACCTCTCTACCTGTCTATACTAAACTCTCTACTGCATACTAACCTCTCTACCTGTCTATACTAACCTCTCTACCTGTCTATACTAACCTCTCTACCTGTCTATACTAACCTCTCTACCTGTCTATACTAACCTCTCTACCTGTCTATACTAACCTCTCTACCTGTCTATACTAACCTCTCTACCTGTCTATACTATCCTCTCTACCTGTCTATACTAACCTCTCTACCTGTCTATACTAACCTCTCTACCTGTCTATACTAACCTCTCTACCTGTCTATACTAACCTCTCTACCTTTGTACACTACTCTCTACTAACCTCTCTACCTGTCTATACTAACCTCTCTACCTGTCTATACTAACCTCTCTACCTGTCTATACTAACTCTCCACTCTACCTGTCTATACTAACCTCTCTACCTGTCTATACTAACCTCTCTACCTGTCTATACTAACCTCTCTACCTGTCTATACTAACCTCTACTACTAACCTCTCTACCTGTCTATACTAACCTCTCTACCTGTCTATACTAACCTCTCTACCTGTCTATACTAATCTCTCTACCTGTCTATACTAACCTCTCTACCTGTCTATACTAACCTCTCTACCTGTCTATACTAACCTCTCTACCTGTCTATACTAACCTCTCTACCTGTCTATACTAACCTCTACCTGTCTATACTAACCTCTCCACCTGTCTATACTAACCTCTCTACCTGTCTATACTAACCTCTCTACCTGTCTATGCTAACCTCTCTACCTGTCTATACTAACCTCTCTACCTGTCTATACTAACCTCTCTACCTGTCTATACTAACCTCTCTACCTGTCTATACTAACCTCTCTACCTGTCTATACTAACTTCTCTACCTGTCTATACTAACCTCTCTGCCTGTCTATACTAACCTCTCTACCTGTCTATACTAACCTCTCTCTACCTGTCTATTCTAACGTCTCTGCCTGTCTTTACTAACCTCTCTACCTGTGTATACTAACCTCTCTACCTGTCTATACTAACCTCTCTACCTGTCTATACTAACCTCTCTACCTGTCTATACTAACCTCTCTACCTGTCTTTACTAACCTCTCTACCTGTCTATTTAACCTCTCTACCTGTCTATACTAACCTCTCTACCTGTCTATTCCAACCTCTCTACCTGTCTATACTAACCGCTCTACCTGTCTATTCTATATCTTCCTGTCTATTCTAACCTCTCTACCTGTCTATACTAACCTCTCTACCTGTCTATACTAACCTCTCTACCTGTCTATAATAACCTCTCTACCTGTCTATACTAACCTCTCTACCTGTCTATACTAACCTCTCTGCCTGTCTATACTAACCTCTCTACCTTTCTATACTAACCTCTCTACCTGTCTATACTAACCTCTCTACCCTCTCTACTAACCTCTCTACCTGTCTATACTAATCCTCCACCTGTCTATACTAACCTCTCTACCTGTCTATACTAACCTCTCTAACCTGTCTATACTAACCTCTCTACCTGTCTATACTAACCTCTCTACCTCCTGTCTCTATACTAACCTCTCTACCTGTCTATACTAACCTCTCTACCTGTCTATACTAACCTCTCTACCTGTCTATACTAACCTCTCTACCTGTCTATACTAACCTCTCTACCTGTCTATACTAACCTCTCTACCTGTCTATACTAACCTCTCTACCTGTCTATACTAACCTCTCTACCTGTCTATACTAAACCCTCTACCTGTCTATACTAACCTCTCTACCTGTCTATACTAACCTCTCTACCTGTCTATACTAACCTTCTCTACCTGTCTATACTAACCTCTCTACCTGTCTATACTAACCTCTCTACCTGTCTATACTAACTCTCTACCTGTCTATACTAACCTCTACCTGTCTATACTAACCTCTCTACCTGTCTATACTAACCTCTCTACCTGTCTATACTAACCTCTCTACCTGTCTATACTAACCTCTCTACCTGTCTATACTAACCTCTCTACCTGTCTATACTAACCTCTCTACCTGTCTATACTAACCTCTCTACTAACCTCTCTACCTGTCTATACTAACCTCTCTACCTGTCTATACTAACCTCTCTACCTGTCTATACTAACCTCTCTACTAACGTCTATACTAACCTCTCTACCTGTCTATACTAACCTCTCTACCTGTCTATACTAACCTCTCTCTACCTGTCTATACTAACCTCTCTACCTGTCTATACTAACCTCTCTACCTGTCTATCATACTAACCTCTCTACCTGTCTATACTAACCTCTCTACCTGTCTATACTAACCTCTCTACCTGTCTATACTAACCTTCACCTGTCTATACTAACCTCTCTACCTGTCTATACTAACCTCTCTACCTGTCTATACTAACCTCTCTACCTGTCTATACTAACCTCTACCTGTCTATACTAACCTCTCTACCTGTCTATACTAACCTCTCTACCTCCGTCTATACTAACCTCTCTACCTGTCTATACTAACCTCTCACTCTACTAACCTCTCTACCTGTCTATACTAACCTCTCTACCTGTCTATACTAACCTCTCTACCTGTCTATACTAACCTCTCTACCTTCTGTACTAACCTCTCTACCTGTCTATACTAACCTCTCTACCTGTCTATACTAATAACCTCTACCTGTCTATACTAACCTCTCTACCTGTCTATACTAACCTCTCTACCTGTCTATACTAACCTCTCTACCTGTCTATACTAACCTCTCTACCTGTCTATACTAACCTCTCTACCTGTCTATACTAACCTCTCTACTAACCTCTCTACCTGTCTATACTAACCTATCTACCTGTCTATACTAACCTATCTACCTGTGTATACTAACCTCTCTACCTGTCTATACTAACCTCTCTTCCTGTCTATACTAACAGCTCTACCTGTCTATACCAACTTCTCTACCTGTCTATACTAACCTGTCTACCTGTCTATACTAACCTCTCTACCTGTCTATACTAACCTCTCTAGCCGTGTATACTAACCTCTCTACTAACCTCTCTACCTGTCTATACTAACCTTTCTACCGTTCTATACTAACCTTTCTACCTGTCTATACTAACCTCTCTACCTGTCTATACTAACCTCTCTACCTGTCTATACTAACCTCTCTACCTGTCTATACTAACCTCTCTACGAACCTCTCTACCTGTCTATACTAACCTCTCTACCTGTCTATACTAACCTCTGTACCTGTCTATACTAACCTCTCTACCTGTCTATACTAACTCTCTACCTGTCTATACTAACCTCTCTACCTGTCTATACTAACCTCTCTACCTGTCTATACTAACCTCTCTACCTGTCTATACTAACCTCTCTACCTGTCTATACTAACCTCTCTACCTGTCTATACTAACCCTCTCTACCTGTCTATACTAACCTCTCTACCTGTCTATACTAACCTCTCTACCTGTCTATACTAACCTCTCTACCTGTCTATACTAACCTCTCTACTAACCTCTCTACCTGTCTATACTAACCTCTCTACCTGTCTATACTAACCTCTCTACCTGTCTATACTAACCTCTCTACCTGTTTATACTAACCTCTCACCTGTCTATACTAACAGCTCTACCTGTCTATACTAACCTCTCTACCTGTCTATACTAACCTCTCTACCTGTCTATACTAACCTCTCTACCTGTCTATACTAACCTCTCTACCCACTAACCTCTCTACCTGTCTATACTAACCTCTACCTGTCTATACTCTCTACCTGTTTATACTAACCTCTCTACCTGTCTATACTAACCTCTCTACCTGTCTATACTAACCTCTCTACCTGTCTATACTAACCTCTACCTGTCTATACTAACCTCTCTACCTGTCTATACTAACCTCTCTACCTGTCTATACTAACCTCTCTACCTGTCTATACTAACCTCTCTACCTGTCTATACTAACCTCTCTACCTGTCTATACTAACCCTCTACCTGTCTATACTAACCTCTCTACCTGTCTATACTAACCTCTCTACCTGTCTATACTAACCTCTCTACCTGTCTATACTAACCTCTCTACCTGTCTATACTAACCTCTCTACCTGTCTATACTAACCCTCTCTACCTGTCTATACTAACCTCTCTACTAACCTCTCTACCTGTCTATACTAACCTCTACCTGTCTATACTAACCTCTCTACCTGTCATACTAACCTCTCTACCTGTCTATACTAACCTCTCTACCTGTCTATACTAACCTCTCACCTGTCTATACTAACCTCTCTACCTGTCTATACTAACCTCTCTACCTGTCTATACTAACCTCTCTATCACATACTAACCTCTCTACCTGTCTATACTAACCTCTCTACCTGTCTATACTAACCTCTCTACCTGTCTATACTAACCTCTCTACCTGTCTATACTAACCTCTCTACCTGTCTATACTAACCTCTCTACCTGTCTATACTAACCTCTCTACCTGTCTATACTAACCTCTCTACCTGTCTATACTAACCCTCTACCTGTCTATACTAACCTCTCTACCTGTCTATACTAACCCTCTACCTGTCTATACTAACCTCTCTACCTGTCTATACTAACCTCTCACCTGTCTATACTAACCTCTCTACCTGTCTATACTAACCTCTCTACCTGTCTATACTAACCTCTCTACCTGTCTATACTAACCTCTCTACCTGTCTATACTAACCTCTCTACCTGTCTATACTAACCTCTCTACCTGTCTATACTAACCTCTACCTGTCTATACTAACCCTCTACCTGTCTATACTAACCTCTCTACCTGTCTATACTAACACTCTCTACCTGTCTATACTAACCTCTCTACCTGTCTATACTAACCTCTCTACCTGTCTATACTAACCTCTCACCTGTCTATACTAACCTCTCTACCTGTCTATACTAACCTCTCTACCTGTCTATACTAACCTCTCTACCTGTCTATACTAACCTCTCTACCTGTCTATACTAACCTCTCCACCTGTCTATACTAACCTCTCTACCTGTCTATACTAACCTCTCTACCTGTCTATACTAACCTCTCTACCTGTCTATACTAACCTCTCTACCTGTCTATACTAACCTCTCTACCTGTCTATACTAACCTCTCTACCTGTCTATACTAACCTCTCTACTAACGTCTATACTAACCTCTCTACCTGTCTATACTAACCTCTCTACCTGTCTATTCTAACCTCTCTACCTGTCTATACTAACCGCTGTACCTGTCTATACTAACCTCTCTACCTGTCTATACTAACCTCCTGTCTATACTAACCTCTACCTGTCTATACTAACCTCTCTACCTGTCTATACTAACCTCTCTACTAACCTCTCTACCTGTCTATACTAACCTCTCTACCTGTCTATACTAACCTCTCTACCTGTCTATACTAACCTCTCTACCTGTCTATACTAACCTCTCTACCTGTCTATACTAACCTCTCTACCTGTCTATACTAACCTCTCTACCTGTCTATACTAACCTCTCAACTCTCCTGTCTATACTAACCTCTGTACCTGTCTATACTAACCTCTCTACCTTTCTATACTAACCTCTCTACCTATCTATACTAACCTCTCTACCTGTCTATACTAACCTCTCTACCTGTCTATACTAACCTCTCTACCTATCTATACTATCCTCTCTACCTGTCTATACTAACCTCTCTACCTGTCTATACTAACCTCTCTACCTGTCTATACTAACCTCTCTACCTGTCTATACTAACCTCTCTACTAACCTCTCTACCTGTCTATACTAACCTCTCTACCTGTTTTATACTAACCTCTCTACTTGTCTATACCAACCTCTACCTGTCTATACCAACCTCTCTACCTGTCTATACTAACCTCTACCTGTCTAACTAACCTCTCTACCTGTCTATATAACCTCTCTACCTGTCTATACTAACCTCTCTACCTGTCTATACTAACCTCACCTTCTATACTAACCTCTCTACCTGTCTATACTAACCCTCTACCTGTCTATACTAACCTCTCTACCTGTCTATACTAACCTCTCTACCTGTCTATACTAACCTCTCTACCTCTGTATACTAACCTCTCTACCTGTCTATACTAACCTCTCTACTAACCTCTCTACCAATCTATACTAACCTCTCTACCTGTCTATACTAACCTCTCTACCTGTCTATACTAACCTCTCTACCTGTCTATACTAACCTCTCTACCTTCTATACTAACCTCTCTACTAACCTCTCTGCCTGTCTATACTAACCTCTCTACCGTTTTATACTAACCTTTCTACCTGTCAATACCAACCTCTCTACCTGTCTATACTAACCTCTCTACCTGTCTATACTAACCTCTCTACCTGTCTATACTAACCTCTCTACCTGTCTATACTAACCTCTCTACCTGTGTATATTAACCTCTCTACTAACCTCTCTACCTGTGTATACTAACATCTGTACCTGTCTATACTAACCTCTCTACCTGTCTATACTAACTCTCTACCTGTCTATACTAACCTCTCTACCTGTCTATACTAACCTCTCTACCTGTCTATATTAACCTCTCTGCCTGTCTATACTAACCTCTCTACCTATCTATACTAACCACTCTACCTGTCTTTACTTACCTCTCTACTAACCTCTCTACCTGTATATAAAAACCTCTCTACCTGTATATACTAACCCCTCTTCCTGTTTATACTATATACAAACCTCTCCACCTATCTATACTAACCTCTCTACCTGTCTATACTAACCTCTCTACCTGTGTATACTAACCTCTCTACCTGTCTTAACTAACCTCTCTACCTGTCTATACTAACATCTCTACCTGTGTATACTAACCTCTCTACCTTTCTATACTAACCTCTCTACCTGTCTATACTAACCTCTCTTTCTATACTAACCTCTCTACCTGTCTATGCTAACCTCTCTACCTGACTATACTAACCTCACGTTAAGCAGTTATTCTACAGTTAGCCTGACACTCCTTACCTCCTCTCACCTCATCAGTCCATTCCACTACTCACTGATGAAATGACACGTTATTCTTCATACTATAGGGCACAAATGACACCCTATTCCTCATTTCATAGGGCACAAATGACACCCTATTTCTCATATTATAGGGCACAAATGACACCCTATTCTTCATTTCATAGGGCACAAATGACACCCTATTTCTCATATAATAGGGCACAAATGACACCCTATTCCCCATATTATAGGGCACTTATGACACCCTATTTCTCATATTATAGGACACAAATGACACCCTATTCCTAATATACAGTACAGTACAGTATAAGCCACTAGACAAAAGTAGTGCACTATAGATGGAATAAGGGAATTACATAATATACACTGCTCAAAAAAATAAAGGGAACACTTAAACAACACAATGTAACTCCAAGTCAATCACACTTCTGTGAAATCAAACTGTCCACTTAGGAAGCAACACTGATTGACAATACATTTCACATGCTGTTGTGCAAATGGAATAGACAACAGGTGGAAATTATAGGCAATTAGCAAGACACCCCCAATAAAGAAGTGGTTCTGCAGGTGGTGACCACAGACCACTTCTCAGTTCCTATGCTTCCTGGCTGATGTTTTGGTCACTTTTGAATGCTGGCGGTGCTTTCACTCTAGTGGTAGCATGAGACGGAGTCTACAACCCACACAAGTGGCTCAGGTAGTGCAGCTCATCCAGGATGGCACATCAATGCGAGCTGTGGCAAGAAGGTTTGCTGTGTCTGTCAGCATAGTGTCCAGAGCATGGAGGCGCTACCAGGAGACAGGCCAGTACACCAGGAGACGTGGAGGAGGCCGAGGAGGGCAACAACCCAGCAGCAGGGACCGCTACCTCCGCCTTTGCAAGGAGGAGCAGGAGGAGCACTGCCAGAGCCCTGCAAAATGACCTCCAGCAGGCCACAAATGTGTCTGCTCAAACGGTCAGAAACAGACTCCATGAGGGTGGTATGAGGGCCCGACGTCCACAGGTGGGGTTGTGCTTACAGCCCAACACCGTGCAGGACGTTTGGCATTTGCCAGAGAACACTAAGATTGGCAAATTCGCCACTGGCGCCCTGTGCTCTTCACAGATGAAAGCAGGTTCACACTGAGCACATGTGACAGACGTGACAGAGTCTGGAGACGCCACGTGAGAACGTTCTGCTGCCTGCAACATCTTCCAGCATGACCGGTTTGGCGGTGGGTCAGTCACGGTGTGGGGTGGCATTTCTTTGGGGGGCCGCACAGCCCTCCATGTGCTCGCCAGAGGTAGCCTGACTGCCATTAGGTACCGAGATGAGATCCTCAGACCCCTTGTGAGACCATATGCTGGTGCGGTTGGCCCTGGGTTCCTCCTAATGCAAGACAATGCTAGACCTCATGTGGCTGGAGTGTGTCAGCAGTTCCTGCAAGAGGAAGGCATTGATGCTATGGACTGGCCCGCCAGTTCCCCAGACCTGAATCCAATTGAGCACATCTGTCTCGCTCCATCCACCAATGCCACGTTGCACCACAGACTGTCCAGGAGTTGGCGGATGCTTTAGTCCAGGTCTGGGAGGAGATCCCTCAGGAGTCAATCCGCCACCTCATCAGGAGCATGCCCAGGCATTGTAGGAAGGTCATACAGGCACGTGGAGGCCACACACACATTTTGACTTGTTTTAAGGACATTACATCAAAGTTGGATCAGCCTGTAGTGTGGTTTTCCACTTTAATTTTGAGGGTGACTCCAAATCCAGACCTCCATGGGTTGATACATTTGATTTCCATTGATAATTTTTGTGTGATTTTGTTGTCAGCACATTCAACTATGTAAAGAAAAAAGTATTTAATAAGATTATTTCATTCATTCAGATCTAGGATGTGTTATTTTAGTGTTCCCTTAATTTTCTTGAGCAGTGTATATACAAATGTATGTTGACACCCCTTCAAATTAGTGGATTCAGCTATTTCAGCCATACCCGTTGCTGACAGGTGTATAAAATTGAGCACACCGCCATGCAATCTCCATGGACAAACATTGGCAGTAGAATGGCCTTACTGAAGAGCTCAGTGACTTTCAACGTGGCAACGTCATAGGATGCTGCCTTTCCAACAAGTCAGTTTGTCAAATATCTGCCCTGCTAGAGCTGCCCCGGTTAACTGTAAGTGCTGTTATTGTGGTGGAAACGTCTAGGAGCAACAATGGCTCAGCCGTGAAGTGGTAGGCCACACAAGCTCACAGAACGGGACCGCCGAGTGCTGAAGCGCGAAGCACGTAAAAATCGTCTGTCCTCGGTTGCAACACTCACTATCGAGTTCCAAACTGCCTCTGGAAGCAACGTCAGCACAATAACTGTTTGTCGGGAGCTTCATGAAATGTGTTTCCATGGCCGAGAAGCCGCACACAAGCCTAAGATCACCATGTGCAGTGCCAAGCGTCGGCTGCAGTGGTGTAAAGCTCACCGCCATTGGACTCTGGAGCAGTGGAAATGTGTTCTCTGGAGTGATGATTCATGCTTCACCATCTGGCAGTCCGACGGACGAATCTGTGTTTGACAGATGCCAGGAGAACGCTACCTGCCCCAATGCATAGTGCCAACTGTAAAGTTTGGTGGATTATGGTCTGGGGCTGATTTTCATGGTTTGGGCTAGGCTCCTTAGTTCCAGTGAAGGGAACTTAACGCTACAGCATACAATTACATTCTAGAAGATTCTGTGCTTCCAAATTTGTGGCAACAGTTTGGGGAAGGCCCTTTCCTGTTTCAGCATGACAATGTCCCTGTGCACAAAGCGAGGTCCATACAGAAATGGTTTGTTGAGATCGGTGTGGAAGAACTTGACTCACCTAAACAGAACCCTAACCTCAACCCCATCGAACACCTTTGGGATGAATTGGAACGCCGACTGCGAGCAAGGCCTAATCGCCCAACATCAGTGCCCGACCTCACTAATGCTCGTGGCTGAATGGAAGCAAGTCCCCTCAGCAATGTTCCAACGTCTAGTGGAAAGCCTTCCCAGAAAAGTAGAGGCTGTTATAGCAGCAAAGGGGGGACATACTCCATATTAATGCCCATGATTTTGGAATGAGATGTTCGACGAGCAGGTGTCCACATACTTTTTGGTCAATTTAGTGTATGTCGATCTCAGAGAGTCTGCTTGCCCTTGGACAGAACTGGGTCAGTCTGAACTCCAGTGACCTTTTCCTCATGTTCGCTCTTTGTTTACGTTCAGCCACTTCGTTGACATTCTGATGGTGTCATGATTCAATAATGTTGGTTCAGTGGTGAATGTGCTCTGAGGTTAATCATTTTGGGATTCAAGTGGAAAATGGAAAATAGATGGAATAACAAGGGACTAGCGATACCAACTGTGGAATCTCTTTTGGGAATCTTTACGACTGCTGTGCTGACCAGCTGCAACAGGTGCATTAGGATACATTCAAAATACAATGACCACTATGGACACATTTGTTCATGATTGGATAGATACAGTATGATCACATACGACACTATATAATGTGATAAAACGTCAATGCTAGTAATGCCCCCTTTTGGATTATGAAATGTATCAAAACCACTATGGGTCTCTGTGTCTCTACTGATCAGAATCACTAGGGCAAGGATCATCAACTAGATTCAGCTGCGTAGACTGGAAATTGACCTCAAGAAGCCCAAACAGACACATTGTTTGACTAAAACATAATAATCTCAAACCTTGCATATATTTGTATACAATCACGTGTCTCTCTACTATGTGTGGGAATACTTGGGAACAGATTTCTTAAATAAAAATAACTTGGAGCTGATTTCTTGGTGTTTTTACAGTCTTTATGTCCAACAATTAAAAAAGCAATACAAATGTTTGTTTTGTTTGTTTTTTTGTTTTGTTTCTTGCTCTTCTAGGGCCTAAAACACCCACCCGCCGGCCAAATTCGGCCACTGGGCCGCCAGTTGGGGAACCCTGCACTAGGCATCTCTGTGTCTCTACTGATCAGAACCACTAGGCGTCTCTGTGTCTCTACTGATCAGAACCACTAGCGGTCTCTGTGTCTCTACTGATCAGAACCACTAGGCGTCTCTGTGTCTCTACTAATCAGAACCACTAGGCGTCTCTGTGTCTCTACTAATCAGAACCACTAGCGGTCTCTGTGTCTCTACTGATCAGAACCACTGGCGGTCTCTGTGTCTCTACTGATCAGTTCCACTAGGCGTCTCTGTGTCTCTACTAATCAGAACCACTAGCGGTCTCTGTGTCTCTACTGATCAGAACCACTAGCGGTCTCTGTGTCTCTACTGATCAGAACCACTAGGGGTCTCTGTGTCTCTACTGATCAGAACCACTAGCGGTCTCTGTGCCTCTACTGATCAGAACCACTAGGGGTCTCTGTGTCTCTACTGATCAGAACCACTAGCAGTCTCTGTGCCTCTACTGATCAGAACCACTAGGGGTCTCTGTGTCTCTACTGATCAGAACCACTAGCGGTCTCTGTGTCTATTCATGTTGGCTCACAAAGAGTGTATTAGCGTTTGATGAGAGAGAGA
Organism: Coregonus clupeaformis; assembly: GCF_020615455.1. Taxonomy (NCBI): domain Eukaryota; kingdom Metazoa; phylum Chordata; class Actinopteri; order Salmoniformes; family Salmonidae; genus Coregonus; species Coregonus clupeaformis. The sequence continues at coordinate 1,043,601 of NC_059203.1, read as the reverse complement.
GGGACAGAGAGAGAGAGAGAGAGAGAGAGAGAGAGAGAGAGAGAGAGAGAGAGAGAGAGAGAGAGAGAGAGAGAGAGAGAGAGAGAGAGAGAGAGAGAGAGAGAGAGAGAGAGAGAGAGACTTGGATCTCTGACTGGAGATTACCTAATTCAACTCAGGACGTTCCACAACGTGCTCTCTCTCTCTTTCTCTCTCTGGCTCTCTCTCTCTCTGCTCTCTCTCTCTCTCTCTCTCTCTCTCTCTCTCTCTCTCTCGCTCTCTCACACACACACACACACACACACACACATTTACACATACACACACAAACACACAGAGGGAGATATATATATATATATATATATATATATACACACTACCAGTCAAAAGTTTGGGCACACCTACTCATTCAAGGGTTTTTCTTTATTTTTACTATTTTCTACATTGTAGAATAATAGTGAAGACATCAAAACTATGAAATAGCACATATGGAATCATGTAGTAACCAAAAAGGTGTTAAACAAATCAAAATATATTTTATATTTGAGATTCTTCAAATAGCCACCCTTTGCCTTGATGACAGCTTTGCACACTCTTGGCATTCTCTCAACCAGCTTCATGAGGTAGTCAACTGGAATGCATTTCAATTAACAGGTGTGCCTTCTTAAAAGTTAATTTGTGGAATTTATGTCCTTCTTAATGCGTTTGAGCCGATCAGTTGTGTTGTGACAAGGTGTGGGGGGGTATGCAGAAGATAGCCCTATTTGGTAAAAGACCAAGTCCATATTATGGCAAGAACAGCTCAAATAAGCACAGAGAAACGACAGTCCATCTTTACTTTAAGACAATAACTTTTAAAGTTTCCTCAAGTGCAGTCGCAAAAACCATAAAGCGCTATGATGACACTGGCTCTCATGAGGACCACCACAGGAATGGAAGACCCAGAGTTACCTCTGCTGCAGAGGATAAGTTCATTAGAGTTACCAGCCTCAGATATTACAGCACAAATAAATGCTTCACAGAGTTCAAGTCACAGACACATCTCAACATATACTGTTCAGAGGGGACTGTGTGAATCAGGCCTTCATGGTCGAATTGCTGCAAAGAAACTGCTATTAAAGGACACCAATAAGAAGAAGAGACCTGCTTGGGCCAAGAAACACGAGCAATGGACATTAGACCGGTGGAAATTTGTCCTTTGGTCTGGAGTCCAAATTGGAGATTTTTGGTTCCAACCGCTGTGTCTTTGTGAGACGCGGTGTGGGTGAACGGATGATCTCCGAATGTATATTTCCCACCATAAAGCATGGAGGAGGAGGTGTTATGGTGTGGGGGTGCTTTGCTGGTGACACTGTCTGTGATTTATTTAGAATTCAAGGCACAATTAACCAGCATGGCTACCACAGCATTCTGCAGCAATACGCAATCCCATCTGGTTTGGGCTTAGTGGGACTATCATTTGTTTTTCAACAGGACAATGACCCAACACACCTCCAAGCTGTGTAAGAGCTATTTGACCAAGAAGGAGAGTAATGGAGTGCTGCATCAGATGACCTGGCCTCCACAATCCCCCGACCTCAACCCAGTTGAGATGGTTTGGGATGAGTCGGACGGCAGAGTGAAGGAAAAGTGCTAAGCATGTGTGGGAACTCCTTCAAGACTGTTGTAAAAGCATTCCAGGTGAAGCTGGTTGAGAGAATGCCAAGAGTGTGCAAAGCTGAAAATCGTAAAAATAAAGAAAAACCTTTGAATGCGTAGGTCTGTCCAAACTTTTGACTGGTACTGTATATGAGAGAGAGAGAGAGAGAGAGAGAGAGAGAGAGAGAGAGAGAGAGAGAGAGAGAGAGAGAGAGAGAGAGAGAGAGAGAGAGAGAGAGAGAGAGAGAGAGAGAGAGCAAGAGAGAGAGAGAGAGAGAGAGAGAGAGAGAGAGAGAGAGAGAGAGGGAGAGGGAGAGAGAGAGAGAGAGAGAGAGAGAGAGAGAGAGAGAGAGCAACTAACACAATATGAGAAAGGAGAGACAGAGGGTGTGATTAATACTGGCAGTTTCCTATTGGAAAACATGTTATCTTTTTTTCTCACACTCTTTTATTGTGCTGTTGTTCCTCAGAGGTGTTGTCAAATCAAAACAGGACTTTTGAGATGACAGTTCAGTAAATATTCAAAAACAGGAATCTAGTACAACACAAGGCATTACATTATCCCGGCATAAAGGACTCACTATCAAATCAACACCACTTTCAATAACAACGTCGAATATTTACAGAGCGAAGAGCGACTAAAATAGCAACCCTTGTCGGTGCAGCGCAACTCAGCCGAGCTTAATCAATCATGTTTGTTTGATCTCATTCAAACTGGCTCCCGGCAAATGAAAAAGGAGGACAGAGCGAATCACAGAGAGCGAGCTGACTCGGCTAACTTTAACAAGACTTCGCTCACTCACCCCCCTTTTCCCAGAGGCAGGAATTATGGGCAGTCATTTCATACTAAGGCATGGCTGGGAGTTTTTTCCCAATGTTATTATTGTTATTATTACAGTATGTACTAAAGAGCCAGGTTAGGGTTATTAAATATGCCAGATCGAATTGTATTTTTGCTCAAGTAAGCTTCTTGGAAATATTCCATCAGAGCCCTTTTATTCTTCAGAATGTAGTTATGAATTTTAAAGTAGACTCGTACTACTGGAGGAGAGAGGGTTGTGATCTGAATTCTGAGTAATTCCGAGATTGGAAATTCTTGTTCCACAGGCTCTAAAAAAGGAGAATATGACTGTCAACCATGGAGTGTAAAAGGAGGGGAAGTGGGGATGGTGTGAGGGTATATGAAAACCAGGGGTGTTTGATAACACCGACATCAGATAGACATTCAGGAATTTTTTTAATCATTATTTTGTTGGTATTCATGAGCATATGTTCATGTGTAAAGTCCCAATAAATATAATATGCATAGTCCTTAATTGTTCCTTCATAATTAGGCTACAGTTTTGGGGGTTTTGGCTCAGGTCTACAAACCACCGCTTGTTATATTTTTCTTGTTTTGGAGCCTCGAATGATTTCCATGACAAGTGAGGGAGAGAGAGAAGGTGAGAAATGCTGGAAGAAAAAAAGACATGAAAAAATGAAGACTCAATCAGAATGGTGTATTAACAGTCCAAGGAAACAGATGGACCAAAAAAATAAACAGAAACGACAAAAACTAAAAAGACAAAAAATAAACAATCATTCAATTAGGAAGATTCCTGGATTGTACGCCGCTGCACGTCGTTTATTGAGCCGTTTAGATTAATAACCGGCTGTGATCGGGAGTCCCATAGGGTGGTGCACAATTGGTCCGGGTTAGGGGAGGGTTTGGCCGGGGGGGCTTTACTTGGCTCATTGCGCTGTGGCGGGCCGGGCGCCTGCAGGCTGACCTCGGTCGTCAGTTGAACAGTGTTTCCTCCGACACATTGGTGCGGCTGGCTTCCGGGTTAAGAAGCGCGGTTTGGCGGGACGCATGACTCGACCTTCGCCTCCCGAGCCCGTTGGGGAGTTGCAGCAATGAGACAAGATTGTGATTTGGGGAGAAAAAGGGGGTAAAAAAATAAATAACTTTATGCCTTTCCAGTGCAATGTCGTTTTCTATTATCGGTGGCTCGTGAGAGGCGAGTTGAGTTGGTTCTGTGGGAGTTGAGTTGGTTGTGTAGGCGAATTGAGTTGGTTGTGTAGGCGAATTGAGTTGGTTGTGTGGGAGTTGAGTTGGTTGTGTAGGCGAATTGAGTTGGTTGTGTAGGTGAATTGAGTTGGTTGTGTGGGAGTTGAGTTGGTTGTGTAGGCGAATTGAGTTGGTTGTGTAGGCGAATTGAGTTGGTTGTGTAGGCGAATTGAGTTGGTTGTGTGGGAGTTGAGTTGGTTGTGTAGGCGAATTGAGTTGGTTGTGTGGGAGTTGAGTTGGTTCTGTGGGAGATGAGTTGGTTGTGTAGGCGAATTGAGTTGGTTGTGTAGGCGAATTGAGTTTGGTTGTGTGGGAGTTGAGTTGGTTGTGTGGGAGTTGAGTTGGTTGTGTAGGCGAATTGAGTTGGTTGTGTGGGAGTTGAGTTGGTTGTGTAGGCGAATTGAGTTTGGTTGTGTGGGAGTTGAGTTGGTTGTGTAGGCGAATTGAGTTGGTTGTGTAGGCGAATTGAGTTGGTTGTGTGGGAGTTGAGTTGGTTCTGTGGGAGTTGAGTTGGTTGTGTAGGCGAATTGAGTTGGTTGTGTAGGCGAATTGAGTTGGTTGTGTGGGAGTTGAGTTGGTTGTGTAGGCGAATTGAGTTGGTTGTGTAGGCGAATTGAGTTGGTTGTGTGGGAGTTGAGTTGGTTGTGTAGGCGAATTGAGTTGGTTGTGTAGGCGAATTGAGTTGGTTGTGTGGGAGTTGAGTTGGTTGTGTAGGCGAATTGAGTTGGTTGTGTAGGCGAATTGAGTTTGGTTGTGTGGGAGTTGAGTTGGTTGTGTAGGCGAATTGAGTTTGGTTGTGTGGGAGTTGAGTTGGTTGTGTGAGAGTTGAGTTGGTTGTGTAGGCGAATTGAGTTGGTTGTGTGGGAGTTGAGTTGGTTGTGTAGGCGAAATGAGTTTGGTTGTGTGGGAGTTGAGTTGGTTGTGTAGGCAAATTGAGTTGGTTGTGTAGGCGAATTGAGTTGGTTGTGTGGGAGTTGAGTTGGTTCTGTGGGAGTTGAGTTGGTTGTGTAGGCGAATTGAGTTGGTTGTGTAGGCGAATTGAGTTGGTTGTGTAGGCGAATTGAGTTGGTTGTGTGGGAGTTGAGTTGGTTGTGTAGGCGAATTGAGTTGGTTGTGTAGGCGAATTGAGTTGGTTGTGTGGGAGTTGAGTTGGTTGTGTAGGCGAATTGAGTTGGTTGTGTAGGCGTAACGAGTTGGTTGTGTGGGAGTTGGAGTTGGTTGTGTAGGCGAATTGAGTTGGTTGTGTGGGAGCTGGAGTTGGTTGTGTGGGAGTTGGAGTTGGTTGTGTGGGCGAATTGAGTTGGTTGTGTAGGTGAATTGAGTTGGTTGTGTGGGAGTTGGAGTTGGTTGTGTAGGCGAATTGAGTTGGTTGTGTAGGCGAATTGAGTTGGTTGTGTGGGAGTTGAGTTGGTTGTGTAGGCGAATTGAGTTGGTTGTGTAGGCGAATTGAGTTTGGTTGTGTGGGAGTTGAGTTGGTTGTGTGGGAGTTGAGTTGGTTGTGTAGACGAATTGAGTTGGTTGTGTAGGCGAATTGAGTTGGTTGGGTGGGAGTTGAGTTGGTTGTGTAGGCGAATTGAGTTGGTTGTGTAGGCGAATTGAGTTGGTTGTGTGGGAGTTGAGTTGGTTGTGTAGGCGAAACTGAGTTGGTTGTGTAGGCGAATTGAGTTGGTTGTGTGGGAGTTGAGTTGGTTGTGTAGGCGAATTTAGTTGGTTGTGTAGGCGAATTGAGTTGGTTGTGTGGGAGTTGAGTTGGTTGTGTAGGCGAATTGAGTTGGTTGTGTAGGCGAATTGAGTTGGTTGTGTGGGAGTTGAGTTGGTTGTGTAGGCGAATTGAGTTGGTTGTGTAGGCGAATTGAGTTGGTTGTGTGGGGAGTTGAGTTGGTTGTGTAGGCGAATTGAGTTGGTTGTGTAGGCGAATTGAGTTGGTTGTGTGGGAGTTGAGTTGGTTGTGTGGGAGTTGAGCTGGTTGTGTAGGCGAATTGAGTTTGGTTGTGTGGGAGTTGAGTTGGTTGTGTAGGCGAATTGAGTTGGTTGTGTAGGCGAATTGAGTTGGTTGTGTGGGAGTTGAGTTGGTTGTGTAGGCGAATTGGAGTTGGTTGTGGGTAGGCGAAATGAGTTGGTTGTGTGGGAGTTGAGTTGGTTGTGTAGGCGAATTGAGTTGGTTGTGTAGGCGAATTGAGTTTGGTTGTGTGGGAGTTGAGTTGGTTGTGTAGGCGAATTGAGTTGGTTGTGTAGGCGAATTCAGTTTGGTTGTGTGGGAGTTGAGTTGGTTGTGTAGGCGAATTGAGTTGGTTGTGTAGGCGAATTGAGTTGGTTGTGTGGGAGTTGAGTTGGTTGTGTAGGCGAATTGAGTTGGTTGTGTAGGCGAATTGAGTTGGTTGTGTGGGAGTTGAGTTGGTTGTGTAGGCGAATTGAGTTGGTTGTGTAGGCGAATTGAGTTGGTTCTGTGGGAGTTGAGTTGGTTGTGTAGGCGAATTGAGTTGGTTGTGTGGGAGTTGAGTTGGTTCTGTGGGAGTTGAGTTGGTTGTGTAGGCGAATTGAGTTGGTTGTGTAGGCGAATTGAGTTGGTTCTGTGGGAGTTGAGTTGGTTGTGTAGGCGAATTGAGTTGGTTGTGTGGGAGTTGAGTTGGTTGTGTGGGAGATGAGTTGGTTGTGTAGGCGAATTGAGTTGGTTGTGTGGGAGTTGAGTTGGTTGTGTGGGAGATGAGTTGGTTGGGTTGGAATTGTGTGGGAGTTGAGTTGGTTGTGTTGGAGTTGAATTGGTTGTGTTAGAGTTGAGTTGGGAGTTGAACGACAACCAGATTGTCATTATAGGATCACAGCTAAAAGAGGAAATGAAAAGGTGTCTGACGTGAAAACCCAGATGGCACCAACATGCTAGGGTTGGATTTCAGGTCACCAAGACAGAAAGAAGTAGCTATGATTCCGTTAGGTTGAGTGGTTTTCAGGGATTTCGTGGACATTGTACTTTCAGTGGACAACCGTGTTAGTCTGGCTAACACCTAATTCTCAAAGTCCTCCTGATTTCAGAGTGGAATGGCTCTTTGATGTTGTCAGCACAATGTGTCGATAATGAAGGGGGCTGTGCTTTTACTGGTTGGCTTTCCTCTGTGTCTTTCTCACTCAAACACCCACACGTCCAGCCACACACAGCCCCAGAGCGCCGTCCCCTTCTATTACAACGGTTGGATTTTCAAATCCAAACATTGAGGTCCCAACCCCAAGGAAAAAATTACATTTGAGAGAACCAATCAAACCCGTTGCACAATTTCTGAGCGAATATTGCATTAACAAACTGCCTCCTTTCCAGGCCAGTGTGGTCACAGCTCCCCCTGCGCTGTGAGTCACGTGGGTCAGCCAGGTTACAAACGTGTGGCTAAGGTTTAAGGTAATTATTAGTGCATGGGTTGGTTTGGCACCAGGAAGCAATAGAACTGCAACACAGAGCCCACCAGTAGAACATATACTGTGTCTACATTATCATATGGAGTGGTAAAGATCAATAGTTGGTGCCTCAACGTTACGACAACATCTCCTCTCACTTGTGTGCGTGTGTTTAGTCAGTCGAGCAAGCCTTATCCCCCAGCAATATTTGCTGATTAAGCTATATTTCCCATTCCCTACGCCCCTGTGTTAGCATTCCCATTCAGGAGCAAGATCCTTGAACAATATTTCAAAAGTTTCAAAACCCCCAGATGGGCGGGATTATCATATGCTGTCAATCACCAACTCCGTGGTATGTTTTCATATGCAGCTTTGTGGTGCTGCTATGATGTTTTGGTGCTGGGAATTTGAAGGAAGGTTCACAGGAAACACACCCACAAATGTCAGAAAGGAGAATGCACACAAAGGTAGAATATGAAATGTACACTAAGACAGTATGAGCAAACTGTAAGAAAAGGCATTTTCACTCTTCTACCCTTTCCCAACCTTGATGTCTCATGGTGCATGCATAGACTCAAAAAGGACTGTCATCATTAACAATTCCCAAGTTACGGCCGTAAAATTGTGTACCCTTTGTAAGCATGGTATTACCTCTGGTTTAATGTGTACCCTTTGTAAACATGGTATTACCTCTGGTTTAACGTGTACCCTTTGTAAACATGGTATTACCTCTGGTTTAACGTGTACCCTTTGTAAACATGGTATTACCTCTGGTTTAACGTGTACCCTTTGTAAACATGGTATTACCTCTGGTTTAACGTGTACCCTTTGTAAACAAGGTATTACCTCTGGTTTAACGTGTACCCTTTGTAAACATGGTATTACCTCTGGTTTAACGTGTACCCTTTGTAAACATGGTATTACCTCTGGTTTAATGTGTACCCTTTGTAAACATGGTATTACCTCTGGTTTAACGTGTACCCTTTGTAAACATGGTATTACCTCTGGTTTAACGTGTACCCTTTGTAAACATGGTATTACCTCTGGTTTAACGTGTACCCTTTGTAAACATGGTATTACCTCTGGTTTAACGTGTACCCTTTGTAAACATGGTATTACCTCTGGTTTACGTTGATTGGCAGTAATGACATTGTTGTTCTCTTTTTGGGTTGATTCTCAATCCCACCCTCTTTTACCACATTGTATTTTAAAACACACAACCTCTGGCTTGCTTTGATGTAATAGTGAATGAAGAAACTTTTGAGTGGACCCTCATCTTGAAGCATTCTTAAACATGTTATAAGTGTGTGCAGTGATTTGATTAATTGGGCAAACAATGGGTTAATTATAAAAAATTGCACAATACATAATGTTTTTTACTCCAAATAAACACAACTTTGAACCAAAGCCTTGTTCACAAACATACAGTGCCTTCAGAAAATATTCATACCGTACCCCTTGACTTTTTCAAAAAAAATATGTGTTACAGCCGGAATTCAAAATTGATTAAATATATTTTTTTCTCACCCGTCTACACACAATACCCCATAATGACAAAGTGAAAACATGGTTTTAGAAAAGTTAGCAAATTTATTGTATGTAATTTACAATACATGTTAGAATCACTCTTGGCAGCGATTACAGCTGTGAGTCTGTCTTGGTAAGTCTCTAAGAACTTTGCACACCTTGATTGTACAACATTTGCCCATTTTATTTTATTCTTCAAGCTCTGTCAAGTTGGTTGCTAGACAGCCATTTTCTTAACCAATGATTTTCAAGCCAATTTAAGTCAAAACTGTAACTAGGCCACTCAGGAACATTCCATGTTGTCTTGGTAGGATTTTGCTTGTGATTTTGCTTGTGCTTAGCTCTATTCCATTTATTTTTATCCTAAAAAATGACCTAGTCCTTGTCGATGATAAGCATACTCATAACATGATGCAGCCAACAGCATGCTTAAAAATATGGAGTGTGATGTGTTCTGTTGGATTTGCCCCAAACATAACGCTTTGTATTCAGGACATGAATTTAATTTCTAGGCCACATTCTTTACAGTATTACTTTAGTGCCTTATTGCAAACATGTTTTGGAATATTTTTATTCTGTACAAGCTTCCTTCTTTTCACTCTGTCATTTAGGTTAGTATTGTGGAGTGTTGTTGATCCATCCTCAGTTTTCTCCTATCACAGCCATTAAACTCTGTAACTGCTTTTTATTTTTACCCATCTTCCAATAGGTGCCCTTCTTTGCGAGGCATTAGAACACCACCCTGGTCTTTGTGATTGAATCTGTGTTTGAAATTCACTGCTCAATTGGGGGACCTTACAGATAATTGTATATGTGGGGTACAGAGATGAGGTAGTCATTCAAAAATCAGGTTAAACACTATTATTGCACACAGAGTGAGTCCATGCGACTTATTATGTGACTTGTTAAGCACATGTTTTTCTTCCTGAACTTATTTAGGCTTGCCATAACAAAGGGGTTGAATACTTATTGACTCAAGACATTTCAGCTTTTCATTATTAATTAATTTGTAAAAGTATCTAAAAACATAATTCCACTTTGACGTTATAGAGTATTGTATGTAGACCAGTAACACAACAAAATGTGGAAAAAGTCAAGGGGTGTGAACACTTTCTGAAGGTACTGTAAAGGATCAAACACATATTTATCCTTAACATTTACAGAAATCTGCTATGGAGTCAAAAATATATGTGTGGGTGATATTGCTCAAAAAGTGAAACTTGATGCTTAGTAAGTGTTTGAAATGACTACTAAACACCTGTTCCATCTTCACTTGTTCTAATTTGGGTTTATCTACGGCCATATCTGTGGTGAACATAAAAAGTTATCTCAGAGAAATAACATGATCTTACTTTCACAGAACACAATGTGACAAGAAAATACTTACGTCTGCGGTTCTCCATTTGAGTCATGCTCAAGGGGAGAGTTAGCAACAACTGAGACAGAGAGAACAGAGGACTTCTTATTTTTCTCCTCAGAGTAAGTGAGCATGGTGGTTTCTCTGCTTGGATGTGGCCTTGTGTAGCCCGCAGCGAAATGAAACAGAGTTAATAAACGAAAGAGGACTTCTTGTCAGTCAAGCCTTTTCTGGCCACCAATTGTTCAATGTTCTCAACCACCATAACCGTTTCCATGTAGAATGAAAGTGCCAATTCAGCTTTTCACACTGTTTTTATGTGTTGATCGAAAATTATGCCGTAGACATCAGTCAAAAATATTGACACTTTACAAAAGTATTTAAATCTGACAAAATAAGGTTGATCACATCACTAATTGCTCTTTTTGATGGCCAGATTTATTTTAGGTTTGATCTAACATTTCATACTACTAAGGATGCCCATATACACAGTACATGAGATAAGTAATGAACGTAACTAAGTTGACAGTGAGCTTGATAACATACAGAAGATTCCTCTGGACATCTGTTATAAACGTTCATTGATGAACAATGCTGTTGATTTCCTGAAGTTGTAAAATGGTGGCCATTTTTATGTAAAACATAAATGGCTGGTATCCCCACTCAATGTGAAGAGTCTAAAGGCCTTTAAGAGTGATACAGTCATTGATCGTGAATTAAATCAATATACAGTACGTTGTGTTCATGTATTATTTTGTAAAGGCCATAAGTACAGTACATTTGTAAAGCTAAGAAAGGCATTCAGCTGTCAGGAAAACAAGAAAGGAGAAAAAGCAATAAATCAGGCAAGAGGCTAAAAGAGACTTAACCCATAAGAGTCTAAGCCCTGTCTAAGCCGGGGGAGGGGGTTCTACTAAACTATATGGAATTGTTTTAAGAAGGTCATACCAAGGATCATTTTGCTATTTGATTTAGAATTTGAAGACCCCTTGAAGTATAAAAAAAAATATTAAAACTTTATTTGAGGAAAAATTATTTTTGGCCTTACTGCTGTTAGCCCATACAAACACATTGAAGAACAGATTCACCACATGGAACAACAGATAGTCCCCAAAAAAGTAATCAAAAGGAAGTTTGTTCTGAAGTGTCTGTCCTATATCTGAGCGATATAAGAAAGATCAGGAAACCCTCCTCCGCACACTCCACTGGCTTCCAGTTGAAGCTCGCATCCGCTACAAGACCATGGTGCTTGCCTATGGAGCAGTGAGGGGAACGGCACCTCTGTACCTTCGGGCTCTGATCAGTCCCTACACCCAAACGAGGGCATTGCGTTCATCCACCTCTGGCCTGCTGGCTCCCCTTCCTCTGCGGAAGCATAGTTCCCGCCTCAGCCCAGTCAAAACTGTTCGCTGTCTGGCACCCCAATGGTGGAACAAGCTCCCTCACCACGCCTGGACAGCGGAGTCACTCACCACCTTCCGGAGACATTTGAAACCCCACCTCTTTAAGGAATACCTGGGATAGGATAAAGTAATCCTTCTACCCCCCCAAAAAAAATTGTAAAGTGGTTATCCCACTGGCTATAGGGTGAACGCACCAATTGGTGAGTCGCTCTGGATAAGAGCGTCTGCTAAATGACGTAAATGTGCCCTTGAGCAAGGCACTTAACCCTAATTGCTCCTGTAAGTCGCTCTGGATAAGAGCGTCTGCTAAATGACTAAAATGTAAATGTAAATGTAAATGAAACATTTTATTTGTATATTTTTTATATTTAACCCCTTATTTTTGGCACTAAACAGTTTCCATATACTGTATACTTCCATAATTTTTTTCAACTGGTACTGGGGGACCTTCAGATGAGTCTTGTGAGGCCTTTGGGCGTCCTAGAGCAAAACAACAGACATGTACAGTACCAGTCAAAAGTTTGGACACACCTACTCATTCAAGGTTTTTTTTTTGTTTTTTTTAACTATTTTCTACATTGTAGAATAATAGTGAAGACATCAAAAATATGAAATAATACATATGGAATCATGTAGTAACCAAAAAAGTGTTAAACAAATCAAAATATATTTTATATTTTAGATTCTTCAAAGTAGCCACCCTTTGCCTTGATGACAGCTTTGCACACTCTTGGCATTCTCTCAACCAGCTTCATGAGGTAGTCACCTGGAATGCATTTCAATTAACAGGTGTGCCTTGTTAAAAGTTAATTTGTGGAATTTCTTTCCTTCTTAATGCGTTTCAGCCAATCAGTTGTGTTGTGACAAGGTAGGGGTGGTATACAGAAGATAGCCCTATTTGGTAAAAGACCAAGTCCATATTATGGCAAGAACGGCTCAAATGAGCAAAGAGTCTCACCTTTCCACAGAGGGAAGTGTAGCCCAAACTGTTCGGACGCTACAGACAGAAGTTGGCAGATTGGCTGAACCGACTTCAGACGAGTAGGGGTTGTAGAGCAAAATGGAGAACTACATCGTGTTCGTGAGAGTTTCATCTTTCAATAGAGAGGTCATACTAGTTTTTAGGCCAAACCGTTCGAACGCTATAGACGACTTTGTGAGAAGATCGATTTTCGGGATGTCTCATGGTCTGACAAACAGTGCTCTTTCACCGCAGATGCAAAAGTGCGACATCGCGAATGCGGTGGATTGAGATGCATCCAATGCAAAACAGATATCTCTATCTTAAACTGACACATTTTTATGGGGATTTTTGTATTATGCTAATTCGATTCCCGCATGGGCGCGGACATTGACCTTAGGGGGTCGAGAGCAAGCCTACATTGTAGGAGGTAACGTTATCTACAGTATATCTTAAAGAGCTTCTGAAGGGAAGGTGATATGGTAATTCAAAAGCAACGGTAATATTCAAGCATACTGCTCTGGTGAGTGACCAGTCATAGACAGAAGTTCAGTCTCACTTGAAGTTTCAGAATCTCTCTTAGGGGGTTTTCGCATTTTAAACATGGCATCTTCTTAGAAAATTCTGTCACAATACTGTACATATTCACTTATTTACAGTGAATTTGACAGCGGGTTGGAAAAATAACCTGTATGGTAAAACTGATTAGATATTTGCCATTATTGTTATGATGGAATAAATAAATACACATCAAAGTGCCATGTCTGATATTGTGCATGTTATAATACATATAACATTTGCTCTATGATAACTATACATATTTTCGCAGCCTGGTCTTAACACATTTTACTGTAATAGCTGCATTCCTACTAAAATATTAGCTTCATGGTAACTACATCCTGACATAGAACATTTACATGATCATTTCTCACTGGATTACTCTGTAGAAATGCAAGTAGCCCTTTTTGGAATAATTTTCTACTGTTGAATCTCCAAACCCCAAACAGATGAAGTGAACACAAAGTGAAACCCTGTTCTTGTCAAAACTGCCTACATTTCCTGTTCTCGCTCTGCCACAGAACCAAAGTTGCAACTTTTTTAGTCAGGTGGCCTTGTGACTTTGAAGGTCACACCTAACACTGACCATCTACTCTCTAACTGTCTGCTGAGGCTCACTCGCTAGGCACCATCTCATGTGGTCGGGTGAGCTAAAAATTTTGACTTGGAAACCAGAGTTTGTACATTACACAACCACAACAGAGGAGGTAAAAAAATGACGAAAAAACGTGTTTGTGATAAAACAGAGAGTTCGACTTGTGCACGTTGCATCACAATGAAAAAGGCCCCAATCGTGGTGGAAAAAGTTTCTGTTTTGATCAAACAGTTTCCGTTCTTGTCTCCATGTTGACATCTCAAAACCAAGGCCAGAAATGCCAGCACACTGTGTCCACCTCAAATGTCACACCCCTGTACCTGCTTTAACAACTCATGTATGTCCTAATATGGACACCGTACACATCAACACTACCAATCTCAACAGACAAACAGAGAAACTACTCACCTAGTGTATCTATGCATCCGTATTCATAAAGCGTCTCAGAATAGGAGTGCTGATGTAGGATCAGGTACCCCCTCTTATTCCGCACTCCTATAGATACTCTTTGGGCTGCTTTCCCAGACACAGATTAGGAATCCCCTGTGTCTGGGAAACCGTACCTTTGTGAACACGGGCCCAGGTCCATGTGTACTTGATATGGAAAACCGTAGCTCTTTTAATTGTATGAATACAAGTGTTTTGACTCTTTACAATGACTTATTTTACCACAAATGGAAGGTTTAATTTGACTTTTCCCTCGCTAGTTTGACTTTATTGCGGAGGAAAGGATAAAGGGACCTGACGAAATTGTCAAATGAAGGCTAGCGGCTCAGTATTTGCTGTTTGGTTTGCACAATGACTGTCAGAATGACCATGGAGAGTAGTAGGCATCAAGGTTGAGAAAACTGTCAAATAAAGGAAGGGCATTGTGACGGCAAAGAAAAGGACAAGAACGTCTATTTCAACATTCAACACAGAGGAGCCATCACCCCACCTTCCCACACATTTGTGTTCACACACACACAGACACAAAGAAAGAGTCCAACGTGGCTGTCTGTACCCAAAGAAATCTGGCATTTCATTTAGAAGGTATGACTGTGATTTTCATATAATGTGTGTCTTATCATGAAGTTTTCCAATTATTCAATAATGATCTAGAGGGAGAGCGAGAGAGAGGGAGGGAGAGAGAGAGGGAGGGAGAGAGAGAGAGAAAGAAAGAAAGAAAGAGGGAGGGAGGGAGGGAGGAGGAGGGAGGGAGGGAGGGAGGGAGGGAGGAGGGAGGGAGAGAGAGAGAGAGAGAGAGAGAGCGAGGAGGGAGGGAGGAGGGAGGGAGGGAGGGAGGGAGGGAGAGAGAAAGAAAGAGAGAGAGAGAGAGATTCCAGCCACAAAACATCAAATGGAGCGGTAGTGACAGTTCCCTTGAACAATTCCCTCTCTCCTCCCCATTTGGAAAAAAAATACATTAGAAATATATATTTTTGGATACATTTTTTAGGATACATGTCAAATATTTAAAGAAACAAATAACACCTCCGAATCCTCTAACGGACACATTCCAAAAGAATACCAAAAGCAAAAAATTGCATATAAATACATTTAAATGACTACAAAAATGACTAATCAACATGACACACTATCGGTCATGTAGTGACTCCATCTTTCACATCTCAGGCACTAGATTTATTCATTATTTAATTAAGATGAATAGAGGCACTAGCTATTATCATTAATACATCTATTATCATTAATAAAACTATTATCATTGATAAAACTATTATTATTAATACAACTATTATCATTAATAAAACTATTATCATTAATAAAACTAGCTAGCTAGCACTAGCTATTATCATTAATAAAGCTATTATCATTAATAAAGCTATTATTATTAATAAAACTATTATCATTAATAAAACTATTATCATTAATACAACTATTATCATTAATTAAAAAAATTGAGATGAGAAAAAGTGTTTTTTTATGAAGTTGAATGGAATGTTAAAATTAACTCACCATAACAATTACAATTATATCAGTAACCAGCTTTCCATCCAACCTTTTTATGGGAGTAAAAAATGTCACAACAGGCCTGATGAAAACAACAAATTTGTCTGTAAACTTTCCAAATGTCAACAAAACTAAATACGCCAGACAAAATGGGATATTTTTGTGTCTGTAAAATTAATTATGCGAGAAATGGCAGTGGAAACGCATTTATGCGCAAATGTTGATATATTAAACATCATATGGAAGTAAAGTTGGAGTCACGCGATGGCATGTTGTGGTCCTCTCCACTACGACTCAGGAACCATGCAGTTTATTAGGCTACAGATGAAGTCAATTATGATGAACTTCACAGGGTTGTGAAAGTGCACAGTGATGGATGCTGCTTTCCAATAAATATCAAGGGTCTTATTCTGGTGACATGATGATCAATGCTTGGCTGCCGTTTGACAAATAAAAATAATAGCAACTCATCATGACCAGAGCGGGCACATTTGCTATATAATGCAACATTTTTTGTGACTTAACGATCAGTAGAGTTGAAAATGCAATTGGAAATCCATTTACTTTTATTTTTTATTCGGGTACATATGAATTTAAACGCAAACTCTTTTTAAAAAATGTGCACCATGTCATCACGCACAGCTTTTTATCGGCAACAGTCAAGTTGATGGAAACACATCTCTGGTGGGAAAATGTGGATATTGTTTTTATGAAGATTTTAGAATATTGGCATGAAAATCTGTCGCCAATTGGATAGAAACCTAGCTAGTGCCGAAGTTTTGGTTTGGTGGCCCAAAAACATATCTCCATTGATCAATACGTTAAGGATAATCTAAGAATCCTCTGAAGGGACAAACTATGTCATATGCCGAATTAGGAACCCCTTTGGCCGCCCTGTAGACTAGATGTCATAGCCATGCATTTCTGGAACTGTCAGGCATTACATGCATCTGAGCAAAGATGCAAGTGTATGTACATGTATTTCAAATACATTTTATGTGAAGTTAAATATATTGACATTTATATATGTTTTCCGTATGGGTCTATCTGGAAGACTGCAATTGGGGGAAAAATCTGTATTTAGGATGGATGCCCGAGTTTGTGTACCTTATGCCATGCATTTCTCTGTTTTCTCTATCTCTGCCGTCCACCAACCAACCACTTTCACATAGCAGCAATGCAAATTCAATCCTGCATCTGTTCATGGTTGTGGAGATACATTGAGGACAACGTTCAGATTGGGATGGTGTTAGCTTTAGTGATGACAGCTAATTAGTAAAGCCATAGCATTTGATTTGAGTCCAGCCATAAGACTACATTTAAGTATAGAAAACGTGTTTTGTGTTGGAAAAAAGGAAGTGAGTGATATTATGGAGGTATAAATACATTGTTTTAAGATATTTTCCAAGTGTTAAGTGGATGGCGTTTTAGATCGGACACTTGACTGAAGGGAAGTAAACAGAATGTTCTGTGACGGAAAAAAAAAGTCGGTAGCAGCCTATTTCACTTTTCACTTTTTTATTTATTATGGAGATTTGAAATAAAATAAGCATTGTGACACAAAATGATGTCACTGGCAAGGAAAGAAAGAACCAGCGTAAAAAAAAGAAAAAAATTGAAAAAGAAACAAAAGCAATCATCATTATCATCATTATCATCATTATCATCAAACCCAAAAGGTAAACAATACAATTTGAATAAAAATGCACGTCCATTGTAAGAAGCAAAAATGATCTCTTGTTCTTTCATAAATAGGAAACCTGTCAAATAGCTAATGGGCAACTTAAAAAAATACATGTTGATAACAATTTAAAAACAGAAATCATTACTGGCTTTACAAATAAAATAACTACAATTGTCAGGCTTATACATAACTTAAATGTTATTATATTTCCATTACAACTAAAAAATTAAATTATGCTACAGTGAAAATAAGAACATATGTCTTCTTCATCAAATGCATTCATATTTATCACAAAACTTAAAGATGAGATCAACACAATAGAAACACCTAAGAAGATACTGGAAACCTAGAAACCCACTGCTATGTTTCTGTGAAGTATTAATTCACATATAGTTAGCTTTTTAGATCACATTTTTATGTTTAGTGGGTGAATATTGACAATTTACATGACCAGGTGAATTAAATGATCAAATCAACAGACTGTAGCCAAGGATCTTTGAGTGTATGTGTCTGTCTCGCTTTTCCTCATTACCCTTCTCTCTCTCTCTCTCTCTCTCTCTCTCTCTCTCTCTCTCTCTCTCTCTCTCTCTCTCCCTCTATCTCTCTCTATCACTTTCTTTCTTTCTCTCTCCTTCCATTTAATGATCTGCAGGACACAGACTCTGTATTGGGTTTTTGATGTAACTTTATTGGAAAAATCACACCAGTGAGCACAGATTTAATGCAAGATCGAGTGTGTGAAGTACTCCTCTGAAATCCACCTGCAGAGCCTGTTAAAATTCACAAAACACACACAAACACACACACGCATACACACTCACATGCACACAGACACACCCAAATGCACGTGCACACACATACGCACAGTCGCACACGCATACACACCCACACACACGCAGGCACGCAACCGCACACACAAGATATACTTCGAAATACAAACCAATGACTTACAGGTAATATTAAAGAAGAAGAAAGAAAAGCTATCTGGACTTCGAATTCCCAATTTGATCAAAGTGATATTTACAATCACACTGTGACAGCTAGGTTGAATTGATGTAATTATCCTTTCCCACCCCATCACTTTGTATGAATATAAGTCACAGACCCTAAAGCACAGCTACAGTAACATCAAGGAGCATTATTTTCCCTACAGCACAGGGACTGTTATTGGCAAAAGCAAATGTAGCAAGCGAGAAATAAATAAAAACAACAACAACAAGAAAACAAAACGAAACAAATAAAAATAAATGATTAAATGAGAAGAAGAAGAAGAAGAAGAAGAAGAAGAAGAAGAAGAAGAAGGAAAAATAAAAAGAATGATTTTTGCTCATCTTATTCCAATTAAAGCTCAGTTTAGTCCCTGAGGGGGACTATTTTCATGATAGTTCACTTTTTTTAAACTCTGAGACAAAGATGAGTGCTTTAGATTCAGGCGGGAGAAGAAATACGCCTGGATATTTGTAAGTGTGTGCCGAAAAAAAAGACAAAAAAAAAGAGAGAGAACAGGGCTCGCTAGTAGTCATCAGAACTTTGCACAAATCTTTCTAAAAACCGAAGAAATTACATTGACAAAAAAGGGTGGTTGTTGGTGGTGGTAGGAGTGGGCTGGGGGGTCGGGGAGGTGGTTTGTGTGGGGTGGGGATGTTGAGGGCTGACTCCCTGGTGTCTTTTCTTGTCGACGGCGGCCTCCAGCTTCAAGTGAGGTAGAGTGGCTTGTCCCTGGCTATCATGCTGCCACTGAAAACAAGAAGAGAGGGAGACGGTGAGAAGAGAAGGAGGAATTGGAGAACAAGAAGAGAGAGAGAGGGTGTGAAGAGAAGGAATAAATAAAACAGACTCAGAGAGGTGATACTACTTACTCTCCAAAAAAGCACACTGATACATCTCTCTCTCGAACGACTATCATTCTTCTTCTATTAAACACCTAAAATGCTTCCCCTTTGAAGTACAGTAGGGACAGTTCTAAAACTAATATGGAAGGAATTAAGCGTGCCAAGAGATGTTCCTAACAGAAGTTTTGATAACTAGAACCGCTAAAGCAGTCATTTTCATTTTTATACTCAGCCATTTTTTAAGTCATGCCCCCCTCTGTCCTTGACTTTTCCTAAATAAGTCTATATAACAAACTGTCGTTGTTACAATCTTAATATCACAAACAGAACTGGAGCTATAGCCAGTTTTAGAAGGGCATGTTATTTTTTTGAACGGTTTTCCCCCCATTGCCCCTCCTTCCCCCAACAGCAGGGTCTGTGCCCCTCCTTCTCCCAACAGTAGGGTCTGCTCCCCTCCTTCTCCCAACAGTAGGGTCTGCTCCCCTCCTTCTCCCAACAGGAGGGTCTGCTCCCCTCCTTCTCCCAACAGTAGGGTCTGCTCCCCTCCTTCTCCCAACAGTAGGGTCTGCTCCCCTCCTTCTCCCAACAGTAGGGTCTGCTCCCCTCCTTCTCCCAACAGTAGGGTCTGCTCCCCTCCTTCTCCCAACAGTAGGGTCTGCTCCCCTCCTTCTCCCAACAGTAGGGTCTGCTCCCCTCCTTCTCCCAACAGTAGGGTCTGCTCCCCTCCTTCTCCCAACAGTAGGGTCTGCTCCGCTTCTTCTCCCAACAGTAGGGTCTGCTCCGCTTCTTCTCCCAACAGTAGGGCCTGCGCCGCTCCTTCTCCCAACAGTAGGGTCTGCTCTGCTTCTTCTCCCAACAGTAGGGCCTGCGCCGCTCCTTCTCCCAACAGTAGGGCCTGCGCCCCTCTTTCTCCCAACAGTAGGGTCTGCTCCCCTCCTTCTCCCAACAGTAGGGTCTGCTCCCCTCCTTCTCCCAACAGTAGGGTCTGCTCCCCTCCTTCTCCCAACAGTAGGGTCTACTCCGCTCCTTCTCCCAACAGTAGGGTCTGCTCCCCTCCTTCTCCCAACAGTAGGGTCTGCTCCGCTCCTTCTCCCAACAGTAGGGTCTGTACCCCTCCTTCTCCCAACAGTAGGGTCTGCTCCCCTCCTTCTCCCAACAGTAGGGTCTGCTCCCCTCCTTCTCCCAACAGTAGGGTCTGCTCGCTTCTTCTCCCAACAGTAGGGTCTTCCGCTTCTTCTCCCCAACAGTAGGGCCTGCGCCGCTCCTTCTCCCAACAGTAGGGTCTGCTCTGCTTCTTCTCCCAACAGTAGGGCCTGCGCCGCTCCTTCTCCCAACAGTAGGGCCTGCGCCCCTCTTTCTCCCAACAGTAGGGTCTGCTCCCCTCCTTCTCCCAACAGTAGGGTCTGCTCCCCTCCTTCTCCCAACAGTAGGGTCTGCTCCCCTCCTTCTCCCAACAGTAGGGTCTGCTCCGCTCCTTCTCCCAACAGTAGGGTCTGCTCCCCTCCTTCTCCCAACAGTAGGGTCTGCTCCGCTCCTTCTCCCAACAGTAGGGTCTGTGCCCCTCCTTCTCCCAACAGTAGGGTCTGCTCCGCTCCTTTTCCCAACAGTAGGGTCTGCTCCACACATTACCCAACAGTTGAAAGTGCCCAGCTGATAATCACCCCGATAATTGCCTCGAAACTGAACCTAAACTATACCGAAATGAATTTCACACAGTAAAGTATGATGGGGAGAAAACAGGAGAACGGGGATGAGTTGCTGAGCGAGGGGAAGCCAACGATGCATCATTCTGTAATGACCAATTGTGAATGAAGAACAGGGCGGGTCATTCTATTGTATTGATCCATTCTAATTATAGTCTTAAAATGGTATGTATCCTATATCAGTCCACCGAATCAAAGCAGTCTTATCAGCCTACTCTGGCCTACTTGGAGTAGGCTACACAGTGAGAGCTTGCGTAATTGTACATGCTGAACGGCTTTCAATATCAGGGAAAATATCCACATCAGGCAGCAAGTGAGCGAGTGTCAGAGAATGTGGTAATTGTGAAACCTTACGTTAGCAAGGGGAGAAATGTCACCATGGACAATTTCTTTACTTCACTGTCATTGGCGAACAAGTTGCTTTCAAAGAAAACAAGTCTGGCTGGCACCATGAACAAAGTGAGACAGGAGCTCCCTCCCTCTGCGCAAAATAAGGCACCTGCACAGCCATTGAACTCCACAACGGTGATGAAGAATGACAAGATGACCGGAACACATTAAAGAGAACTGGAGACTATTACACACTACACTGGAGACTATTACACACTACACTGGAGACTATTACACACTACACTTGAGACTATTACACACTGCACTGGAGACTATTACACACTACACTTGAGACTATTACACACTGCACTGGAGACTATTACACACTGCACTGGAGACTATTACACACTACACTGGAGACTATTACACACTGCACTGGAGACTATTACACACTACACTGGAGACTATAACACACTACACTGGAGACTATTACACACTACACTGGATACTATTACACACTACACTGGAGACTATTACACACTACACTGGAGACTATTACACACTGCACTGGAAACTACTACACAGGATACTATTAAACACTACACTGGAGACTATTACACACTGCACTGGATACTATTACACTGGATACTATTAAACACTACACAGGAGACTATTAAACACTACACTGGAGACTATTACACACTGCACTGGAGACTACTACACATGAGACTATTAAACACTACACTGGAAACTACTACACAGGATACTATTAAACACTACACTGGAGACTATTACACACTGCACTGGATACTATTACACTGGATACTATTAAACACTACACAGGAGACTATTAAACACTACACTGGAGACTATTACACACTGCACTGGAGACTACTACACAGGAGACTATTAAACACTACACTGGAGACTATTACACACTACACTGGATACTATTACACACTACACTGGAGACTATTACACACTACACTGGATACTATTACACACTACACTGGAGACTATTACACACTACACTGGAGACTATTACACACTACACTGGAGACTATTACACACTACACTGGAGACTATCACACACTACACTGGAGACTATTACATACTAAACTGGAGACTATTACACACTACACTGGAGACTATTACACACTACACTGGAGACTATTACATACTAAACTGGAGACTATTACACACTACACTGGAGACTGTTAAACACTACACTGGAGACTATTACACTGGAGACTATTAAACACTACACTGGAGACTATTATACACTACACTGGAGACTATTACATTGGAGACTATTAAACACTACACTGGAGACTATTATACACTACACTGGAGACTATTACACTGGAGACTATTACACACTACACTGGAGACTATCACACACTACACTGGAGACTATCACACACTACACTGGAGACTATCACACACTATAGCCAAACAAAGTTATGACAAAGTGTTTCAAGCAAGTGAAAGTTACGAAAATTGTGTCAACTGTTAGGACAAAGGATAACAGCTAAATGAAATCCAACTGATGCCATCGCGTGAAGAAGCACACCATGTATTTGTATCTGTATTTATTAAGGAACCCCATTAGCTGTTGCCAAGGCAGCAGCGACTCTTCCTGGGGTTTATTATGGATCCCCATTAGTTCCTGCCGAGGCAGTAGCTACTCTTCCTGGAGTCCAGCAACATTAAGGCAGTTATATACAATTTAAAATATTACATGACATTACATTTCATAACACTTTTCACAACACATTAAGTGTGTGCCCTCGGGTCATTACTATAGTACCACATATCTACAATACAACAGCCATGTGTACGTGTGTGTAGAGTGCGTCTTATCGTGTGTATGTGTAAGTGTCTGTCTGTTCCTGTGTGTGTCTCTTCACAGTCCCCGCTGTTCATAAGGTGTATTTTCATCTGATCTTTAAATGTGATTCTACTGCTTGTATCAGTTACCTGATGTGGAATAGAGTTCCATGTATTCATGCCTCTACAGTATGTAGTACTGTGCGCCTCTCATAGTCTGCTCTGGACTTTGGGATTGTGAAGAGACCTCTGGTGGCATGTCTTGAGAGTTATGCATGGGTGTCTGAGCTGTGTGCTAATAGCTTAAACAGACTGCTCGGTGCATTCAGCATGTCAATTCAAAAACAAGTAGTGATGAAGTCAATCTCTCCTCTACTTTGAGCCATGAGAGACTGACATGCATATTAATAATGTTAGTTCTCCGTGTACATTTAAAGGCCAGCTGTGCTGCCCTGTTCTGAGCCAATTGTAATTTTCCTAAGTCCCTCTTTGTGACACAGGCTTTACTCAGAGCCAGTGGCAGAGTGTCAGGTCATTAGTAAAGATTGAAACAGCTGCCCTGGGGAATTCCTGATTCTACCTGGATTATGTTGGAGAGGCTTCCATTAAAGAACAACCCCTGTGTTCGGTTAGACAGGTAACTCTTGATCCACAATAGAGCAAGGGGTGAAAAGCCATAACACATAAGTTCCAGCAGCAGACTATGATCGATAATGTTAAAAGCTGCACTGAAGTCTAACAAAACAGCTCCCACAATCTTTTTATTATCAATTTCTCTCAGCCAATCATCAGTCATTTGTGTAAGTGCCGTGCATGTTGAATGTCCTTCCCTATAAGCGTGCTGAAAGTCTGTTTTTCATTTGTTTACTGTAAAATAGCATTGCATCTGGTCAAACACTAGTTTTTCCAGAAGTTTATTAAGGGTTGGTAACAGGCTGATTGGTCGACTATTTGCGCCAGTAAAGGAGGCTTTACTATTCTTGGGTAGCAGAATTACTTTTGCTTCCCTCCAGGTCTGAGGGCACACACTTTCTTGTAGGCTTAGATTGAAGATATGGCAAATAGGAGTGGCAATATCGTCCGCTATTATCCTCAGTAATTTTCAATCGAAATTGTCAGACCCATGTGGCTTGTCATTGTTGATAGACAACAATTGTTTTTTCACCTCTTCCACACTCACTTGCTTGTCTTTCATAATTTGGTCAGTTATACTTGGATGCGTAGTGTCGGCATTTGTTGCTGGCATGTCATGCCTAAATTTGCTAATCTTGCCAATGAAAAAATAATTAAAGTAGTTTGCAATATCAGTGGGTTTGGTGATGAATGAGCCATCTGATTCAATGAATGATGGAGCTGAGTTCGCATTTTTGCCCAAAATTTCATTTAAGGTGCTCCAAAGCTTTTTACTATCATTCTTTATATCATTTATCTTTTTTTCATAGTATAGTTTCTTCTTCTTTTTATTCAGTTTGGCACTTTGGTTTTCTTAGAAATGGCTACTATATTGTGATCACTACATCCGATGGATTTGGATACAGCTTTAAAGCAGATTTCTGCAACATTAGTAAAGATGTGATCAGTACATGTTTATGACTTCATTCCTGTGCTGTTTGTAACCACCCTGGTAGGTTGACTGATAACCTGAACCAGGTTGCAGGCACTGGTTACAGTTTGAAGCTTTTTCTTGAGTGAAAGCCAGTCAATATTTAAATCACCCAGAAAATATACCTCTCTATTGATATCACATACATTATCATGCATTTCACACATATTATCCAGATACTGACTGTTAGCACTTGGTGGTCTATAGCAGCTTCCCGCAAGAAAGGGCTTTAGGTGAGACAGGTGAACCTGTAGCCATATTACTTCAATAGTATTTAACATGATATTCTCTCTAATCTTTACAGGAATGTGGCTCTGTATATAGGCCGCAACACTGCCCCCATTGGCATTTCTGTCTTTTCTGTATATGTTATAACCATTTATTGCTAACACTGTATCATCAAAGGTACTATCTAAGTGAGTTTCAGAGATTGATTTCATGAAATTTGTTTCTTAGGCTACATATATTAATGTGGTCTATTTTCAGCACTTTTTTGTGATGCTTGATTGTTTATATTGCTTAACTGGGAAGCTTATCAGAAGTAGATATTACAATATTATTTATGCTTGAGCTGATAGTGCACGGTGAGCTGCACACAGTGGACTTCCTACTAGGGCACACCGCCTTAGTGCTAACGGTATGACTCTGGTTCAGAGGCACATGATTACTGTATACAATAGCTATAGGATCGACAGAGGCATAAATTAGGTTACTTACATTGTGACTGCCAACGCCCCTGGGATAATGTACATTTGCTGCAGCATTACTACAACTCAGAGACACAATGGCAGGGATTATCTGAGCTGGGCTTGGGTCATTGATAAGTTATTGCCTAAACGCAGCCTTGAAATGTCCAGGAGCCAAGATGATTTGGATGTATGCATGAGCTGACAATAATTGACTATTTTTGACTGCTGTCATATCGACATTCACTGTAGCTGAGCCAAAATTGAGGACTGAAATGGTACAAAGTCAATTCAAGGACACGAAGCAGTAGTATCAAAGGTCTTTTCGAATGAACATTTGAGACAGCATTAAATAATACAATTGTGTATTCAAAGGCATTCACTTGAACTGTTAAAATAGCATTGAATAATTCTCTGCCAGTTTATCGAACACATATTAAGTATTGGACTAAAGAATCATTGCGAATGGAAAATCTCAATTGAAATAGTTCCTTAGTCCCGAGCTAGCCTTACCCTGGGTCCGGAAAACTGTCCCTATTCTAAGGTTTAAATAGTATAGTAATAACAATAGTTTCCTACACAAAGCCGATACTGGTTCTGGGCTGCTCACCTGCAGTGGTTGCCACCGCACTCCCGATCGCAGTATTCACTGTCCCACTCGTGGTTCTGTCTCCCTCCAGGATTAGGGGCCCCCGGGGACTGGGAACCCACACTTTTCTGGTACTCTGACTGTAGGTGGGAGAATCCCTATAGGAGAGAGAGAGAGCCAGGCCATGGCATTAGTTTATGTTTCTGACAATTTATACTGGCCATATGGAGAGGGGAGAATGAGAGAGAAAAGCAGGGGGAGGGGATGGAGATAGAGAGAGAGAGAGAGAGAGAGAGAGAGAGAGAGAGACAGAGAGAGAGAGAGAGAGAGAGAGAGAGAGAGAGATAGAGAGACAGAGAGAGAGACAGAGAGAGAGAGAGAGAGAGAGAGAGAGAGAGAGAGAGAGAGAGAGAGAGACAGAGATAAGAGAGACAGAGAGACAGAGAGAGAGAGAGAGAGAGAGACAGAGAGAGCGACAGAGAGAGAGAGAGAGAGAGAGAGAGAGAGAGAGAGAGAGAGAGAGAGAGAAAGACAGAGAGAGAGAGAGAGCGACAGAGAGAGAGAGAAAGCAGAGAGAGACAGAGAGAGAGACAGAGAGAGAGAGCGAGAGAGCGAGCGAGCAGAGAGAGAGAGAGAGAGAGAGAGAGAGAGAGAGAGAGACAGAGAGAGAGAGAGAAAGAGACAGAGAGAGAGAGAGAGAGAGAGAGAGAGAGAGAGAGAGAGAGAGAGAGAGAGAGAGAGAGAGAGATAGACATGACAATATTATTTTTCCTTGAGCTGATAGTGCAGGGTGAGCTGCACACAGTGGACTTCCTACTAGGGCACACTGCCTCAGTGCTAACGGTATGACTCTGGTTCATAGGCACATTATTACTGTATACAATAGCTGTAGGATCGACAGAGGCATTCAGGGGAGTTAAACATTGCTTTGGCAATGTTAACATACATTTCCCATGCCAATAAAGCCCTTAAATTGAATTGAATTGAATTGAAATTGAATTGAATTGAAATTGAATTTAACTGAGAGAGAGAGAGAGATTTCAGCCGCAAATTAATAAAACATAGGGGCCATGGTGTTAGCATTGCTGCATTTGGTTGATGTGTTGTTCCAACCTGGTCTCAGAACAAAACATATTCAATATTACTAAAATCTGTGCCACTCCATTTAGTTTTATATGTAACTTTACGTTAGGTTGGATTACTAATGTAATAGCGGACGTACAATATAATATGACTTGCAGCACGTACAGTGCATTCGGAAAGTATTCAGACCCCTTGACTTTTCCACATTTTGTTACGTTATAGCCTTATTCTAAAATTGATTAAATCGTTTTTTCTCCTCATCAATCTACACATAATACCCCATAATGACAAACCAAAAACAGGTTTTTAGACATTTTTGCAAATTTCTAAAAAATAAAAAACTGAAATATCACATTTACATAAGTATTCAGACCCTTTACTCAGTACTTTGTTGAACCACCTTTGGCAGCGATTACAGCCTCGAGTCTTCTTGGGTATGACACTACAAGTTTGGCACACCGGTATTTGGGAAGTTTCTCCCATTCTTCTCTGCAGATCCTCTCAAGCTCTGTCAGGTTGGATGGGGAGCGTCGCTGCACAGCTATTTTTGCTAAGGTTGCGAAGGTTACAGAGAACCAAACGGTTATAAGTTGTTTGGCCATACCATTGAATTAGGAATTCGAATTAGGAATTCGAATTGGGAATTAGGAATGGGTAATTTAATAGGATCTCTATGGTCCATACTCTCTCTCGACACTAGCATACTAAAAAAGTAAGCATGTCACTATTCCTTCATATAATTTACTGATATGATATATGCTGGTGATATCGGCACTCCCAGAGTCACACTAACCTGCTGGCCAGGAGGAGGTGAGTGAAGGGAGCCCTGGAGTCCCATCTGGTGACCGTGCTGCATGCGGATTGGCTGGTTGAGGAGGGAGTTCTGGTGCAGGGAGAGCTGTTGGTGCAATGGCGGGCTGATCTGGAAGGAGGAGGGGGGAGAGGCACTAATGCTGGGCAGCATCTGAGACTGGCTGAGGGTCCGGGAGAGGGCGTGACGCGGCGCCCCCGCGTAGCTCTGCAGGTCCGACAGGGGGAAGCCCCCCGGCCCCAGACTGTAGGGGGAGGAGGGCTGGGGTGGGACACTGTACAGTGGTGGATTGGGGGGCATCATGTGCGAGGAAGGCTGGCTCGTATGGACACTTTTCGTCTCCACAGGGTCATTGTAGGTCTGAGGACAGAGGGGAAGACAAGAGGGACAAAAAGGACAGTTCAAATAGGTATTACCCAATATATTACCCAATATATTACCCAATATATTACCCAATACATTACCCAATACATTACCCAATATATTACCCAATACATTACCCAATACATTACCCAATACATTACCCAATACATTACCCAATATATTACCCAATACATTACCCAATATATTACCCAATACATTACCCAATATATTACACAATATATTACACAATATATTACCCAATATATTACACAATATATTACACAACTCATTTATATTGGTGAGATACAGGTATGTCAATACAAATATATTAGCCAATACATTACACAACTCATTTATATTGGTGAGATACAGGTAAAGAATGGTAAAGAATGGTGAGAGAGGGGTGGGAGGGAAGTGTGTGTGTGGGGGGGATGCTATCTCCCTTCCAAGCACTGAACAACCATAACTGAAGACAGTACTATTTTATACTATACTATACTACTCAGCCTATTCTATGAACAACAGGAGAGTATTATTTGTGGAGATATAGAAATGTGAAATTTCCCCTTTAAAGGGACAGGTAGTAACAAGGTAAGGAAACCAATCATTTGTCATTTGGGTTAACTATCCCATTATGTCTCCCTTGGTGGGTTGAAAAGCACAAAACAACACTTTGACTTTCTGAATGAATGAACCTCATTAACTTGGGGCTTTTAAACGAGACATTTACTGTAGTCATCAAGCTCCATTTGTGTGTGTGTTTTTTCTCCCAACATAGATTATCAGTGTGCGTCACAAACAAAGTGGCAACAGGTGCACGCCGAACGCACCGGGCACGTGACTCGTCCAAAATGTCACTCTGCCGATTTCCAATTACCTTCAATTCCTCTCTCCTTGATTCCGACTTCTCTTCAGCAATTTAAACACACTATTTAAAG
This sequence comes from Coregonus clupeaformis, assembly GCF_020615455.1. Classification (NCBI taxonomy): domain Eukaryota; kingdom Metazoa; phylum Chordata; class Actinopteri; order Salmoniformes; family Salmonidae; genus Coregonus; species Coregonus clupeaformis. The sequence goes on along the minus strand of NC_059203.1, from coordinate 1,014,747 downwards.
AGGACTCCCTTTGAATGGCTACATATACTATGTGTCTTGTTGTGAGTGGTGGTGAATGAACGGTAGATTTGCAGTTATTTCTGTCTGTTTTAATTTCTTTTAAATGCCTGCCAATCTGCACACACATCAATCAAGCCTCTGAATACGAGATGTGTCAGAAAGCAATATTTAATTACGCAAACGAGCGGTGTGAATGGGCTTTATTAAAGGAATAAAAACTGCACTGGTAACGAGAGTGGTTGATGAATAAACTGTTCATGCCTTAATCAAGGCACTTGTTTTGGGCTTGTAAGCCTTGGAGGAAGTGGGAGGCCATGGGGACCGGTGGGAGGGTGTTTAACATGGTAATGCAATTTTGGTTTATGTGATGGGAAAACAATGGAGTGAAGACATGGAAATTGAGAAAATAGGTGCTTGGCACTAAGACTGGAACAGGAAAAAATTTTGTAGAACCTATTATGATTTAATCCTACTGTTATTAGACATCTAATCCGGTTCTGAATTAGTATTTTAGGATTCATAGTTAGAGTGTAATTTTATGAGCTTGAACGTTGAGAAATCACGGACATTAATTGATTATCTTGTCTGAAGTCTAAATATAAGTATATATGGTTACATTGAATACAGTATATCTAAATATTTGGAAGAAAGAGGAAAGGTTTGAACAATGATTGGATGAAGCAATGTTACAAATGTGAAGGCATCTCCATTACAGTACTGTATATCAAATCCATGAAATCCAAGTAAGATTGGGATTCAATTGAACTCAGACGTTCCTGAATTATTTTCAGTCTGACCTCCTACAACCACTTTTGTTTTCTACTCTGTATTGGAAATGTTTGGCGGCAGTATTGCCAGAGCAGCTATCAGATCTCATCTCCAACAACCCAGAATAAAGTCAAAGAAACTGTCGATGTGAGCAAGCATCAGGCAGCCCTCATTTGTTCCTGGTGAAAACAGAGACAGAACCAGGAGCCACCATACTAAGCAATGCTCACTTCTGCCTCCACGCACACACCCTCACACACACGCCCTCACACACGCCCTCACACGCCCTCACACACACGCCCTCACACACGCCCTCACATGCCCTCACACACGCCCTCACACACGCCCTCACACGCCCTCACACACACGCCCTCACAATCATGCCCTCACACACGCCCTCACACACGCCCTCACACACATGCCCTCACACACACGCCCTCACAAACACACCCTCACACACACGCCCTCACACACATGCCCTCACACACATACCCTCACACACATGCCCTCACACACACGCCCTCACACACCCGCCCTCACACACACGCCCTCACACACCCGCCCTCACACACCTGCCCTCACACACACACACCCTCACACACACGCCCTCACACACACGCCCTCACACACACGCCCTCACACACACACCCTCACACACATGCCCTCACACACACGCCCTCACACACACACCCTCACACACACGCCCTCACACACATGAACACATACAGGCGCACACACTCTAACACGCACACAAACATAAGTAAGAACACACATAGGGATATACACCCCCTCTCTAATGCACACACACACGTGTGTGTGTGTGTGTGTGTGTGTGTGTGTGTGTGTGTCTGTGTTCTCTTCAGAGCACACATACCCCTTCTTCTCCAGCTGTGCCACATGGAGCCCTTCCCCCAGGACGAGGCCACACGGAGCCCTTCCCCCAGGACGAGGCCACACGGAGCTCTTCCCCCAGGACGAGAGAAGAATTCTCCATCCAATTTATTATCCCTTATATCACCACTGACCCATGTATATCAGAGACGTGACCCCCCCGCTGTTACCTTGGTAACCAGAGTGGCTCGGTACGCTGCCAAGGCTTTCAGGTACTCCTTCTTCGCCGCCTCTGTTTTCCTCTTGTAGCCCTGCGAGATAGAGACAAACAGCAACAAAGCGGTGGTCAGTGATAAGGCGCTAAGCTAGGCTAAGCATTATAAATTACATTTTAGTCATTTAGCAGACACGCTTTTTTAGGCTGGGTTAACCACATTTAAAAAATACTACAGTATATACTATGGTATAAAGACTATAGTATTCACTCTAGTGTTTTTGTGGACATTACTGTAGTGTTTACTACAGTTGTTTATTTTCTGGATAATACTGTAGCATTTACTATAGTATTCTACAAAATACTACAACATTTTATAGTAAGTACTATTTGTAAGTCGCTCAAATGTAAATGTACTACGCATGATTAAGGGATACTACAGTGTGTAGTATGGTATTCTACAGTATACTACAGTTTAATATAGAATTCTATAGTAAGCACTGTAGTATTGTATAGTAAAATGTAGTATTTTTTTTTATGTGGGTAGACTAAAATCCCTCCGTTTTCATGTTGTAGCCCTGAGACAAACAGAAACAAAGCAGTGGTCAGTATTTTACGTTTTTACGTTTTCGTCATTTAGAAGATGCTATATTTTAGGCTAGGCTAGGCTAGACATTTTACATACATTTAAAAAAAATGTTTTTCTAATTATAGGGCTAAAAGCCCTGGCGTCCTGTTCAGGAGGGTGTTACAGAACTTTCAGATAGAAATGTATAGTGTAGAACAGAAATGATTGTCTGTCAGGTTGAATAGAGGATTTATTCTGCAACATTCTCAACGTTTCACCACACTGAATACAACTCTGATCCTTCCCAATCTAGACGACACAATATTTGACTCAATGGTGCATATAGTATCAATACCATGTGAACAACTGCAAAAAAGAAAACATACACATATTAGCATCCCATTCAGTTTTATGTTGGTTTTCCCACAGTTATTGAAAATGTCTGGAGAGGACGTGCTGTTGAGGAAGACAGGGAGGTGGAGAGGGATAACAGGGGGAGACGTGGCGTTTAGAGAGAGAGAGGGGTGTGATGAAATAAAGCTAGAGAGCGAGAACACCATTATGTTAAAGAACCCTATTTGCCACTCTGCATTTTGCTTAACCGTTTTTGCCTCCTTTTGAAGCAACACATCGCTAAATCAGAGTTGATGTCCCATCAAAGCATCGAGACGAGACAAAAAATTCCAAACAGTCCGCCGAACGAACCTCAAATGATGCGTTCAGAAGGGGAATTCAAGTTAATGTAATAGGGTGTCAGTCATGTGCGGTTGCCAGCGTTTGCTGAGGCTGAGACTGAGGCCCCCGTTCCCTTTACGATGGTATGAAAACAAGTGTGAAGTCCATCCTTAAATTGATTTTTAAAAATACCTTGCTGCGTCCCAAATGGCACCCTATTCACTACACAGTAGGGAATAAGTTGGCATTTGGGACGCACACTTCCGCTCTTGGATTCGCTAGGGAGTCCTTCTACAAAACAGACTGCATGAGTAGATAAGAGGATAATTAAAGTTCTCTTCGTAGTGTTCTTATAGACAGGTCATTCTCTGAAAGAGGTGGGCCAGAATTACCATTAGGCATTCATGCGTTGCAAATGCACACAGAGAAGCTAGCAACGCACACAGAGAAGCTAGCAACGCACACAGAGAAGCTAGCAACGCACACATGGGCACGCTCACATGTACACACTGGAAGACACAGACACACACGGTGCATGAAACATCCACGTAAACACGCACACACACACACACACACCACACATGCACACTTGCACTGCAGCCTTCTATAGGGGGTGTAAAAATAAACTCTTGCCCCAAGAACTGATGTTTATCCTCTCTCCCTCTAATGGCATGAAAGTCAATATAGAGCGAGTGATGGGAGGAGGAGGGGAGTGACCGTATATGGTGTTGTGTCATCCATGTCTGCTTTGTTTCCACATTACATATTCATATCAAAATCTGTTAATATATACAAAAACATCTGGAAATATATCTTAATCCTAGAACAAAAAAATAGAACAGACTGTGAGGATATTTCCGGGTTGGAAGTTGCGACCTTAACTCCTCAGCCCTTAAATATTGATAGAGCCGGCACTGCCTATTTAATGAACCCCCAAGTACTCCCAGCAGCTTTAATTTCAAATTAATTTAACACAGCTAATGATTCGTCCGACGACGGATACTTTTAAATAAATTACCATGCCTAAGGATTCTCTAATTATTCCAAAGTGAGTGGATTCATTAGCGATTGAAGCCGTCAGAGGCTGCAGGTCGGGATGAATTAGAAATAACAAAGCTTCAAGAGAGCATATGCCACGGTCATAATCCTGACATGGGGGGTGTCCCGCAAGAATTAGCCGGTAATTGTACCTTAATGAAATCTTCTTGTTTGATAACCAGTTAATTATAGGAGACAATAACTCCTGAACCCTCACTGACACCAACTGAGTGGGATAGACAGAGAAGGGATAGACAGAGGGAGAGATAGGGAGAGGATGGGGGGAGGAGGGAGAGATAGGGAGAGATAGGGAGAGGATGGGGGAGGAGAGAGAGATAGGGAGAGGATGGGGGGATGAGGGAGAGATAGGGAGAGGATGGGGGAGGAGGGAGAGATAGGGAGAGGATGGGGGAGGAGGGAGAGATAGGGAGAGGATGGGGAGGAGGGAGAGATAGGGAGAGGATGGGGGAGGAGGGAGAGATAGGGAGAGGATGGGGAGGAGGGAGAGATAGGGAGAGGATGGGGAGGAGGGAGAGATAGGGAGAGGATGGGGGGATGAGGGAGAGATAGGGAGAGGATGGGGGAGGAGGGAGAGATAGGGAGAGGATGGGGGAGGAGGGAGAGATAGGGAGAGGATGGGGGGAGGAGGGAGAGATAGGGAGAGGATGGGGGAGGAGGGAGAGATAGGGAGAGGATGGGGGAGGAGGGAGAGATAGGGAGAGGATGGGGGAGGAGGGAGAGATAGGGAGAGGATGGGGGGATGAGGGAGAGATAGGGAGAGGATGGGGGAGGAGGGAGAGATAGGGGAGAGGATGGGGGAGGAGGGAGAGATAGGGAGAGAATGGGGGAGGAGGGAGAGATAGGGAGAGGATGGGGGAGCAGGGAGAGATAGGGAGAGGATGGGGGGAGGAGGGATAGATAGGGAGAGGATGGGGGAGGAGGAAGATATAGGGAGAGGATGGGGGAGGAGGGAGAGATAGGGAGAGATAGGGAGAGGATGGGGGAGGAGGGAGAGATAGGGAGAGGATGGGGGAGGAGGGAGAGATAGGGAGAGATAGGGAGAGGATGGGGAGGAGGGAGAGATAGGGAGAGGATGGGGGGAGGAGGGAGAGATAGGGAGAGGATGGGGGAGGAGGGAGAGATAGGGAGAGATAGGGAGAGGATGGGGGAGGAGGGAGAGATAGGGAGAGATAGGGAGAGGATGGGGGAGGAGGGAGAGATAGGGAGAGGATGGGGGAGGAGGGAGAGATAGGGAGAGGATGGGGGGAGGAGGGATAGATAGGGAGAGGATGGGGGGAGGAGGAAGATATAGGGAGAGGATGGGGGAGGAGGGAGAGATAGGGAGAGATAGGGAGAGGATGGGGGAGGAGGGAGAGATAGGGAGAGGATGGGGGAGGAGGGAGAGATAGGGAGAGATAGGGAGAGGATGGGGGAGGAGGGAGAGATAGGGAGAGGATGGGGGAGGAGGGAGAGATAGGGAGAGGATGGGGGAGGAGGGAGAGATAGGGAGAGATAGGGAGAGGATGGGGGAGGAGGGAGAGATAGGGAGAGATAGGGAGAGGATGGGGGAGGAGGGAGAGATAGGGAGAGGATGGGGGAGGAGGGAGAGATAGGGAGAGATAGGGAGAGGATGGGGGAGGAGGGAGAGATAGGGAGAGATAGGGAGAGGATGGGGGAGGATGGAGAGATAGGGAGAGGATGGGGGAGGAGGGAGAGATAGGGAGAGGATGGGGAGGAGGGAGAGATAGGGAGAGGATGGGGGGAGGAGGGAAAAAGAGAGGGTGGGGGGATTGGAGGTAGAGCGATTAAGAAATAGTTAGAAAGAAAGAGAGACAGGGAGAAAAAGTAAGAGATACAGAAAAGGGAGTAAGATATAGAGAGAGGGTTTGGTTCAAAAGCTTGTCGTTTGCCAGAACGACAGTGTTTCCCTCTCTCCCTCTCTCTCTCTCTCTCTCTCTCTCTCTCTCTCTCTCTCCCTCTCTCTCTCTCTCTCTCTCTCTCTCTTCTGACCTTTCACGGAAGCACATCTACAACACAACAGACTCAATTAAATAAAGCTAAGCACTTCTTTCCCCTTTATAACTGTTTTTCCTTTATAGCCGTAAAACTGGGGATTGATCTGAATCTGAACAACAAAAACAAGAACTCTTTCTTTTTCTTTTGGGAGGGGGCTTCGAACACATAGTCACCTTGAGGAATAACAAAGGCAAATTCAACGATTGATCTTAGACCACAAAGCAGAGACCCCAGGGGATGAAATACTCTATATGAGAAAAGAAAGTTTCAGATGAGGCAACGAACATAAAATACATTAAAAAAAGATGCCTCTAATACACTCAAGGACAGCTTGGCAAACAATAAGTCATGCAGTACAAAATAACTAAACGTGAACCGAGCTCACAGAATAACATAGTTTATGATGTTGATAAATCTGATACTTAATAAGATACAGTGCTGCTATATTTTCATTTCAATTGGGAATTGCTTGTTTTCTAACATAGATCATTGGAAACAGAGGGCATTCCTTTGTTAAAACAAATATGTCTGCGGCAAGGGAATGTGTTTACGTTCTAGTTATACTGGCCCCAGAGTGTCTGTGACGTTAAAGTACACCTCATCGATACTGTAGAACTGACATGACAGTCAAATACTAGAAGAAACAGCACTCATCAGTTTGAGAGGGGAGATTTTTTATTATTATTCAGGAAAGACTGAAAATGTCTGTATAGAAATAGGCAGTCTATAGCTCCATTTCAAAGGCCCTTCATATATGGTGGCCAATTTGATTTGATATATTGTTGCTGATGAAAAAGTTGATTTTGCCGTTGTGAGCTAAGGAATGTGATTTAACACATGAGAGCACAACCAAATTGAGTACAATTAAGTGTAGAACAACCTATCAAATTATTATTTCAATGGAGGAGTTTCCCTTTTTTATTTGTTATTTTTTATAATCCTCCTGTGAAGGACAAACCCCATTCAATGTAATCTTTGTTTGGAGAATAACATTACCTCAGAAAAAGAATACAGGGTGTTGAACATAACATTTTGAAAGAGCCAGGACACCAAAGGGTTAAGAACCCAGCAAACAATAACATTTCAGGAACAGATGTCCTTGAGGCGGATTCAAGGACGAGGCAATTGCTAATCTAGTATTGTCAGCATGATCAAATCACCAGGGCAACAGATATAAATAAAAGGGCAGGAAATGAGGAATTCGCATTCAAGGGTGTCAGGAGCGAAATGAAGATTCATGCTGAAGAGGGCCTGGTGAAGGAGGCAAGAATTAACTGCAAATAAAAGAACACCCAGCATCCCAAAGTCCAGCTGTATAAAGTAGGTTTGGGGAAAAACACACTTACAGAGGGAGATACGGTGTGCGATGGCGATGCACTTTGTCATAGAGACAGGTGCATTTACTTGACATGCAATAGGTCCCTGCCTGAGTGGATATTCTAAAAATAAGTCTTGCTTTGGACTGACGTCATCAGACTATCTAATTTGTTGCTATGGGGCCCTTTGACTAAGAAAATGGAAAGAGAAGTTTCTTAAACTTGACATTGCTGTAACCCTATGGCTGCGGGTTTGTCAATAGTGGGAAGGAGTATCTGCAGTAATTACACTACGCTTGCATTGCCATTGTAATTGATGTGTAATAATGAGATCGACATTGAGTATATACTTCATGAATATCACCTCATTCCTTCATACATGCCATGCATCACATAAGCCATGCATCACATAAGCATATCGAGCGCTTGGGACTATAAGCTTCTATCTGCGCTTGGGACTATAAGCTTCTATCTGCATTTTTGTCAAAATTGAGTTCTTGACATAGTCTTGTTCTGTTCAATGTTCTCTACCTTCAGAAAGTATTCAGACCCCTTGACTCTTTCCACATTTTGTTACGTTACATCCTTATTCTAAAATTGATAAAATCAAATGTTTTCTTCAGCAATCTACACACAATACCTCATAAGGACAAAGCGAAAACAGAACTACCTTATTTACATAAGTATTCAGACCCTTTCCTATGAGACTCGAAATTGAGCTCAGGTGCATCCTGTTTCCATTGATCATCCTTGAGATGAGTCCACCTGTGGTCAATTCAATTGATTGGACATGATTTGGAAAGGCACACACCTGTCTATATAAGGTCCCACAGTTGAAAATGCATGTCAGAGCAAAAACCAAGCCATGAGGTCGAAATAATTGTCCGTAGAGCCCCAAGACAGGATTGTGTCGAGGCACAGTTCTGGGGAAGGGTACCAAAACATTTCTGCAGCATTGAAGGTCCCCAAGAACACAACGGCCTCCATCATTCTTAAATGGCAGAAGTTTGGAACCACCAAGACTCTTCCTAGAGCTGGCCGCCCGGCCAAACTGAGCAATCGGGGGAGAAGGGGCTTAGTCAGGGAGGTAACCAAGAACATTTTTACATTTTTGTTTTTATTTTTTTTGTCATTTAGCAGACGCTCTTATCCAGAGCGACTTACAGTTAGTGAGTGCATACATTTTCATACTGAACCCGATGGTCACTCTGACAGAGCTCTAGAGTTCCTCTGTGGAGATGGGAGAACCTTCCAGAAGGACAACCATCTCTGCAGCACTCCACCAATCAGGCCTTTATGGTAGAGTGGCCAGATGGAAGCCACTCCTCAGTAAAAGGCACATGACAGCCCGCTTGGAGTTTGCCAAAAGGCACCTAAAGACTCTCAGACCATGAGAAACAAGATTCTCTGGTCTGATGAAACCAAGATTGAACTCTTTGGCCTGAATGCCAAGCGTCACATCTGGAGGAAACCTGGCACCATCCCTACGGTGAAGCATGGTGGTGGCAGCATCATGCTGTGGGGATGTTTTTCAGCGGCAAGGACTGGGACACTAGTCAGGATCGAGGGAAAGATGAACGGAGAAGTACAGGTGTGTCCTTGAGTGGCCGACCGAACATCTCTGGAGAGACCTGAAAATAGCTGTGCAGCAATGCTCCCCATCCAACCTGACAGAGCTTGAGAGGATCTGTAGAGAAGAATGGTAGAAACTCCCCAAATACAGGTGTGCCAAGCTTGTAGCGTCATACCCAAGAAGACTTGAGGCTGTAATCGCTGCCAAAGATGCTGCAACGTAACAAAATGTGGAAAAAAATGTGGAAAAAGTCAAGGGGTCTGAATACTTTCCGAATGCACTGTATTACTCTAAATACCGCAATTCATGTTGTTAAATTCCAAAGAATACAATAAAAAAATTGCTGACACCACTCAAACCAATAAGGGTTCAGAACTTTAAAGCCAATTATCTCAGAATCATATTTTTGCAGATGGAGCCTTATAGTGCCAAGCTCTCCATATGGTACATAATCGTTGGTTGTTTTGTTTCCAACCCTTTTAATCTACGGTGCAATTCATATTGTGCAAAGTTTCACAGTATTCACCATTTTATAGGTAAATAAAGGCGTAGCGATGCTAAATATTCGAATGAAATGCATGGAAATGATCCTGTTGCTGTACCTTGTACATGTTCCACAGTTCAAAGTTCAAATCAAGGCGAATAAGGACATTTGCATGACAATCATGATGCCCTTTCACTGCTTGTCATACCATTAAAAACAGACATTGAAACTGGTGAGATGCAGCCCAACAATCTTTGAGCATTCATTTCTCCTACAGACCCCTCCCATCACCTGAAATGGGCAGATCCTAATAAATTAGATATTAAAGTGACAGTTCAGTTCGAAATCAAAGTTCCTCAGCTGCTATCAGGCCTAAAAAGTGATCTAATAATGAGATCAGTCCATGTCCACACATTCGGTAGCATAGATGCAGCTATATGGACTGGAAACATCTGACAAATTTGGCTTTTGAAGTGAACTACCACTTTAAGATTGATGTATGTGCTACTATTTGTGACTACAAATTAGATATTTATTTTCTTTGACCTGAGCCGTTATTCTGCCTCCTCCTCTATGTCTAGAACAAAGATGATTGTCTAAGATGGGTTTGTTGTTGGTTTAACTATTGTTTTCTGTGATTACTGTGTGAATATGACATTTCTTCTCTTTGACAGGAGATTCTATGGCGCTTCTGTTCTGACAGATGTGTGAGGTGTTGGCGAGAGATGACTGTGTTCACTTACATTTAGCTACATTGTGATGATTGTAAATACACTGTTACTTCGATATACTGTAGGCCTCCATGGTTCTGTCTGGAAGAAAACACCTGAAGTGAAGGTCGGCCATTTTGTGTACCTTTATGTTGTGTTTGACTGATCATATATCATATCATATATACAGTTGAAGTCGGAAGTTTAAATACACTTAGGTTGGAGTCATTAAAACTTGTTTTCAACCTCTCCACAAACTTCTTGTTAACAAACTATAGTTTTGGCAAGTCGGTTAGGACATCTACTTTGTGCATGACACAAGTTATTTTTCCAACAATTGTTTACAGACAGATTATTTCACTTATAATTCACTGTATCACAATTCCAGTGGGTCAGAAGTTTATATACACTAAGTTGACTGTGCCTTTAAACAGCCTGAAAATGATGTCATGGCTTTAGAATCTTCTGATAGGCTAATTGACATCATTTGAGTCAATTGGAGGTGTACCTGTGGATGTATTTCAAGGCCTACCTTCAAACTCAGTGCCTCTTTGCTTGACATCATGGGAAAATCCAAAGAAATCAGTCAAGACCTCAGAAAAAAAAATTGTAGACCTCAACAAGTCTGGTTCATCCTTGGGAGCAATTTCCAAAACGCCTGAAGGTACCACGTTCATCTGTACAAACAATAGTACGCAAGTATAAACACCATGGGACCCCGCAGCCATCATACCGCTCAGGAAGGAGACGCGTTCTGTCTCCTAGAGCTGAACGTACTTTGGTGCGAAAAGTGCAAATCAATCCCAGAACAACAGCAAAGGACCTTGTGAAGATGCTGGTGGAAACAGGTACAAATGTATCTATATCCACAGTAAAACGAGTCCTATATCGACATAACCTGAAAGGCTGCTCAGCAAAGAAGAAGCCACTGCTCCAAAACCACCATAAAAAAGCCAGACTACGGTTTGCAACTGCACATGGGGACAAAGATCGTACTTTTTGGAGAAATGTCCTCTGGTCTGATGAAACAAAAATAGAACTGTTTGGCCATAATGACCATCGTTATCTTTGGAGGAAAAAGGTGGGGAATGCTTGCAAGCCGAAGAACACAATCCCAACCGTGAAGCACGGGGGTGACAGCGTCTTACATTTACATTTTAGTCATTTAGCAGACGCTCTTATCCAGAGCGACTTACAGTTAGTGAGTGCATACATTATTATTTATTATAATTTTTTTCATACTGGCCCCCCGTAGGAAATGAACCCACAACCCTGGCGTTGCAAACGCCATGCTCTACCAACTGAGCTACATCCCTGCCGGCCATTCCCTCCCCTACCCTGGGCCAATTGTGCGCCGCCCCATGGGTCTCCCGGTCGCGGCCGGGTACGACAGAGCCTGGATTCGAACCAGGATCTCTAGTGGCACAGCTAGCACTGCGATGCAGTGCCTTAGACCACTGCGCCACTCGGGAGTCTTGCTGTGGGGGTGCTTTGCTGCAGGAGGGACTGGTGCACTTCACAAAATAAATGACATCATGAGGAAGGAAAAGTATGTGGATATATTGAAGCAACATCTCAAGACATCAGTCAGGAAGTTAAAGCTTGGTCATTGTCCATTTGGGTCTTCCAAATGGACAATGACCCCAAGCATACTTCCAAAGTTGTGGCAAAATGGCTTAAGGACAACAAAGTCAAGGTATTGGAGTGGCCATCACAAAGCCCTGACCTCAATCCTATAGGAAATGTGTGGGCAGAACTGAAAAAGCGTGTGCGAGCAAGGAGGCCTACAAAACTGACTCAGTTACACCAGCTCTGTCAGGAGGAATTTTGGCGGTTTTGGAGCAGTGGCTTCTTCCTTGCTGAGCGGCCATTCAGGTTATGTCGATATAGGACTCGTTTTACTGTGGATATAGATACTTTTGCTGTTGTTCTGGGATTGATTTGTACTTTTCGCACCAAAGTACGTTCATCTCTAGGAGACAGAACGCGTCTCCTTCCTGAGCGGTATGACGGCTGCGTGGTCCCATGGTGTTTATACTTGCTTACTATTGTGTGCACAGATGAACGTGGTACCTTCAGGTGTTGGGAAATTGCTCCCAAGGATGAACCAGACGTGTGGAGGTCTACACTTTTTTTCTGAGGTCTTGGCTGATTTCTTTTCATTTTCCCATGATGTCAAGCAAAAAGGCACTGAGTTTGAAGGTAGGCCTTGAAATACATCCACAGGTACACCTCCAATTGACTCAAATGATGTCAATTAGCCTATCAGAAGCTTCTAAAGCCATGACATAATTTTCTGGAATTTTCCAAGCTGTTTAAAAGCACAGTCAACTTAGTGTATGTAAACTTCTGACCCACTGGAATTGTGATACAGTGAATAATAAGTGAAATAATCTGTCTGTAAACAATTGTTGGAAAAATTACTTGTGTCATGCACAAAGTAGATGTCCTAACCGACTTGCCAAAACTATAGTTTGTTAACAAGAAATGTGTGGAGTGGTTGAAAATCAAGTTTTAATGATTCCAACCTAAGTGTATGTAAACTTCCGACTTCAACTGTATGTCTGTCAACGTGTTATGGCGTTAAAGTGAATGTTATTACATCAGGAATGCAATTATGTCATTAAGACCTGCAAAACATTATCCACTAATTTCAGAGTGTGTTTGGTGTGTGTGTGTATGTATGTATGTATATACATGTATGTTGGTGTGTGTGTGTGTGTGTGTATGCACGTGTGTGTATAGGTGTGTGTTTGTGTACCTGTTTCGCCTCCTCCCCCAGGCTGTCCCACATGGAGGCCACGATCTTGGACACGTCCCCGAAGGTGGCGTTGGGGTTGGCGCCCTTGATGGCCGCCTGGGTGTCCCTGAAGAAGAGGGCGTAGGCCGACACAGGCTTGTTCGGCTCGTTGGGGTCCTTTTTCTTCTTCTTCTTCTGTGGTTTGGGTTTGGGCTTCGTCATCTCCGAGGAGGGCCGCTTCTCGCCCGTCATCTGGAAGAAGATAAAAAATAAAATAAACGTTATTAATTTGTCTCTCGTGTCTTTCTGTTTGGAGACTGAACTTTGTAGTTCCTTACAAGAAGACGACTGCTCACTCACAGAGAATGTACTGTATGACACAGGTAAGAGATGTGGTAAACTTCAACTGCTCCCTTTCGACAGTGCTCTCCACAATGGTAGGCTATCAGACTTGGTGTGATGTCACTTGTGTCTGCCATTATGTGCATACACCTCTCTACAACATGAGGAGATCAACAGAACACAGTGACAAGACGCTCCCCACTCCTCTCACTTCACACCTCCTTCCATTGGTAACGTTTCACTGCCTCACGTAGACAAATGATCATGGTCAGTGTGCCAACTCATCCACATCTATGCCCAGCAGACAGCTCAAACAAGCTTGCATCCCCAACATCAAGAGATGAGTTGCCAGTCAAGTGTAAGAATAAGTATGACTTACCTCTTATCTTCTCACTAGGTTAATAGACAATAATGTGTATGAACTTTTGCAGCGAAAAACAAAATAAAACTAATTTAGACTTTAATGAAAGTGTGCATTTTCATCGTAATGACCGTTTGATTGAATCCATTCCAAGTTATTGAGACATCCACAGTCAAAATGCAAACAACTCCCCTTTTCAACAATGATTTGCAGTGCAGTATTCGGTTTCATTTAGAATTCTCAGTAAAGAAACATTCAATGTAATAAGCTAAACCTGTTCACATCAAACACAGAACGTTGTATTTATATGTAGAACATGTATTTACAGTATGATACTATTAATACTCTCTTGTTTTGAATTGTACTCTATGAACAGAAACTGAGATTCAATCTCTCAAGTCTAATATAACACTACCATTATCTATTCCAATTGAAGCTGTTTTTCTTCAGCAATACCTCGTTTACATTGTCAAAAATTATTTATCAAAACAACACAAACACATTTCTTCCCGTACTAGGTAAAAATGTACATTTCTCACCTAACATTCCTGACGACACTCTTCTTAAAGAGTTTCATTTAGATAATAGATTCCAACTTTTGTGCAATGGAGCAAAATGTATTAAAAATCACCTTTGTTTCTACTAGCTTTGATGTGGATGTTGAATACATTGGAGGCTAATGGAATTACATACTGATAGGGGAGAAATTGTAATCTGGGTTTTTTCATACATGAACAGTCTTGCACAGCGGGGAGCTTGTATGGTGGAGAAAAAATTGTGTTTCAGAAAATGTGCTGGTCTAACGTTGTATCGCTGTATGCTTGTGTACAGATGCTGATAAATATGCAACAACACTATAGAAACCCCCGGATTCAATTATACATTCATATTCATATTTTATAATCCCCCAGGTAAATGGAAAACAAATCCAGTGAGAGCCCTGATTGTTGAGTCATTTCTGTATGCTTTGTTGTATGGATTTACATAAATTAAATAATGTCACTTATTGAGTATGTATTCCTGTGTCCTTGTTTCAAATGAAAGAGCTGTGAGGGATTGAGGCACACATATACTCCCTCAAGCTTTGCTGTCCTTTTCAACATGTTTACCCCACAGCTGAGAAACACATCTATTGATAGGTGTGTAGAGGTCTAGAAGACTACAATACACGATGTAGAAGACTTCTGCTTCAAGTCATTTGGTTTGGAACTACAGTATGTTGCCTCAAGTTCTGTCTCCCACATCTTATAGCAACGTCTTACAGACGAATACAGAGGAAAACATCCAAATGCATCCCTGTTGCCATTGCTGCAATATAAAGAATTGAACACAGCTTCTGTAAATCACTATGGATAGGGCCCAGAGAACAACAATAACACCAGTTATGTGAACATACATAAAGCAGTATAATCAACAAGGGAATTTGAAAAAAATAATCCACAACATAACTGGAAAGGGAGTAAGAAGTTCTTTCTCCATCTCCTTTCTTGATGTGACAATTAACAATGTGCAATTAAGGAGATGGCATGGTGATAACGGATTCTCAGCAAATCCCACATTACGGGGACATTTCAATTGAAATAATTTAGACAGCAAAACAATTAGAACAAAAAGGGAAAATAAAAAGCTACATTGCTTTCAGTTTGAACTAGGATTCGAAGCCAATCTAAAAAATACCAGATGATCCCTAATTACCTATGAGATTGGAGATATGTCTGTGCTCATAAATATACTACCGCGCTTAAAACCCCACAAAGTCGCTTGTTGAATAATTGCCATACATTCACTGTCATTCTGCCATACATACACAAATTAAACAACGTGACAGCAAGTCACACAACCCTGTCTGAAAGAAAATATAGTTATAGGTTAACGACAATTTGACAATTTTCCTTCCACCTTGCAACACCCAACACCAACAAGAGCAACACCCTGACTTTCCCTAGGTTCAGCGAAATCAAAGAAGCATTGCCACATCAGTACCTTATGGTGGGAATCGGTTTCCTCTTCCTGTGTGGAGCTCGAGGGAGAGGGTGTGGCTGATTTACTTCCGGGAGGTGAGGGAGAACCATGGGTAAGTGCACTCCGGCCAACCTGAGAGTTCAGTTGGGACAGTGCACTCATGGAGTGATGGGACAGTATCCTAGGTGACATGTTTATCAGATGGGGGTTGTGACGGCTGAGGTCATAATGTGAACCGTCGTGGCGAGTCATCTCCTGGATCTGGGTGAGAGAAGAAGACCAGCTTTACTACTTTAACTTTATCAATTGTACATTCCCAATTTACCAAAAAAACTTGAAGCCTGCATTAATGAGGGCAAACGGTAGGTAGGAGATCAAAGAAAGTGAGTGTGCCGTTCCGGGTTCACTGGTCCCACTGTTCTCCTCAGGACTGGTCGGAAGTCAACGTATCTAGATTTTCCCACTCTCCTCAGTCATGACTGAAACACACACCATATACGTTCCTGCACTAAACTGCACTTTTCTGCCCATTTTTATCTTGATTACGCTTTTGAGGCAAGATTTGATGTGTTGAATATCAAGTCCAGTCCTGTGGTGCAAATGACCTTGAACAACATACAGTATCATTAATCACACCAACAATCAAAGACTATCTGTTCCTTTATCTTACTTGTGAATTCATTAAAAAATATAGTTTTTTTATGGAGATCTGCACTGCCACCCTTGGACTTAAGTCAACACCCTCTGATGTCCCTGCCTGGAATTTACGATCCAAACCAATTAATCACATAACCATTTTCAAAGTGAGGTGGGAGGTGTCTTGCCACTGTAGAACATCATTAGGATCATTTGGGACAAGCAGGTGGCAACATGGCCAACGTTTACTCAATTTTCCACTGAGTACCAGGATGGTTCAGAGCACAAGCTGTGCTTATAGAATAATAGCCTATAGACTACAATTACTCTGGTTTGTCATTCAAGTAGAAAAAACGCTGCTTCCAAGTTCATTGTTGGTAGTTGACCCATTAAAGGAGGATACACGCTTTCAACTGATTAATGAGTCCTTAGTAGTCTAACAGATCTTCTGAAATAAAATTAATTCAAAATCTATCAGGACGTACACCAGCCAAAGCAGGCGTTAATGCAATCATAATTGGGGAATGTTTGTCAATTTACAGCTCAGAAATTGATCAACTAGCATTTATAAGCCCTGTAAACATTCATGAGTTAAATAACACATTACACATTAGTGCCGTGCTAAAAATATCTAATTGCAGGGGCCCTAGCATATGAGATCTTGATAAACACAAGTAGAGCCTCTGAGATGAAGGGTCTGCAGTGCTGTAATTATAATTGGCCTCAGTAGGCTGCTGAGAATAAAATGTACTGGTAATGTAATGTTGTACAGACTCTCGGCTTTGAAAACCCCCAAAATATTTACAGGACGTAAGATTTTTTTAGTTTGCCTCAACAGCAGCTAACAAAAAGCTGCCTGAACAAAGACATTCCTTTTGCTTTTCAAATAACCATGCTCTAACCTCACCCCACCCAAAACACAACCTTGCAACCTCAAATCATAATTCAAACCACCATCACTCCACTTCTCAAACAGCTTTAGCTAAAAAAGAGAAAGAAAAAAAAAAATCCATTCTTTTTCCATTTTTGGTGGAGCTGCTCTTAAAGGGTCTTCACAAACCAAGAAGCGTTGAAAAACCAATGAATCAAACACGAATGGCCTATTATAACTACAGCAGACCTATTTCCATAGCAACAGCCTCTTGGCGAAATCGTCACCCTTTAATCTGAGCACACTTATGTTTCATATAAACAAACGAAATAGACCTGCGGAACAGAAAAGTAGCAGAGTGGCAAGGTACAGGGGTCCTCTGTAGTTTCCTATTGGGAGCTATCTGTTTTAATAGAACTGTGGAGGAGTACTTGGGACAAAAGGAATTACCCATTTAATTCTTATTGTTAGAGGAGGAAGATGGAGAAGCCATAGCGGACTACTATCAATCATTTTCTCTTTCAACCAAAACATGAATAATTCATAATATTTGTTTGGAATCCAGTATAGACACATTCTGCCACTATTCATATTCTAACTGGTTCTTCATAGCATTTGCTTAAATTCTAGTTCCTTTTCCATTAAAGCTGAGTACTCAAATGTAAAATATGAGGCATAAAAGCCAGATGTTGATCAGTTGATCAATCACTTGAAAAGCAGGATATTGTAATATGTCTACATGTCAGGAGCTTCGGACTGTGAATTTATTCAACATTTTAACTTTTAAAATAGCTCATTTCCAAAATATCCTCTCATCTCTTCATATATTGCAAATAAATGGTGTCTCTTTGTGAGAAATGGGTTGAATGAATGTACCAAGGTTAATACACCTTGCACTGGGTTCAGATGGTGTGTGCAAACACTGTATCGACTGTATTCCCTTGTGCAATCACCATGCCAACACAAGAAAATAGCAATTAAGGAAGCAAAAGGTACACTGAGAAGTAAACAGCAGAAGCATTGTGTCAATTGAAACTAAGGGTAAACATATACAACATACACTGTAGTTTCTTTTGCATGTGATCAATTCAAAGAAATTGAATTTGGTCCTCTAAAAATTAAGGAACAGTAGTAAATGGCGCGTCTGGTAACTACACTGAACAAAAATATAATCGCAACAATTTCAAAGATTTTACTGAGTTACAGTTCATATAAGGAAATCAGTCAATTGAAATAAATTCATTAGGCCCTAATCTATGGATTTCACATGACTGGGAATACAGATATGCATCTGTTGGTCACAGATACCTTTAAAAAAAAAAAGTGATGCGTGGAACAGAAAACCAGTCAGTATCTGGTGTGACCACCATTTGCCTCATGCAGCGCGACACATTTCCTTCACATAGAGTTGATCAGGCTGTTGATTGTGGGCTGTGGGAAGTTGCTGGATATTGGCGGGAACTGGAACACACTTTCGAACACGTTGATCCAGAGCATCCCAAACATGCTCAATGGGTTTCATGTCTGGTGAGTATGCAGGCCATGGAAGAACTGGGACATTTTCAGCTTCCAGGAATTGTGTACAGATCCTGGCGACATGGGGCCATGCATTACCATGCTGAAACATGAGGTGATGGCAGCGGATGAATGGCACGACAATGGGCCTCAGGATCTCGCCACGGTATCTCTGTGCATTCAAATTGCCATAGATAGAATGCAATTGTATTCGTTGTCAAATTAAATCAAATGAAATAAAATGTTATTTGTCACATACACATGTTTAGCAGATGTTATTGCGGGTGTAGCGAAATGCTTGTGCTTCTAGCTCCGACAGTGCAGTAATACAAGTAACAAGTAATATCTAACAATTTCACAACATATACCCAATACACACAAATCTAAGTAAGGAATGGAATTTAAGAATATATATATATGGACAAGCAATGACAGAGCGGCATGGACTAAGAATAGTGGCTAGAATATTATAGAATACAGTATATACATATGAGATGAATAATGCAAGATATGTAAACATTATTAAAGTGACTAGTGTTCCACCTCTTGAAGTGGCCAGTGATTTCAATAGGCACCAGCAGCCTCTAATGTGCTAGTGATGGCTATTTAACAGTCTGATGGCCTTGAGATAGAAGCTGTTTTTCATTCTCTCGGTCCCGGCTTTGATGCACTTGTACTGACCTTGCCTTCTGGATGATAACGGGGTGAACAGGCAGTGGCTCGGGTGATGATCTTTTTGGCCTTCCTGTGACATTGGGTGCTGACCGTAGCTTATGCCTGCCCATACCATAACCCCACTGCCACCATGTGGCACTCTGTTCACAACGTTGACATCAGCAAACCGTTTGCCCACACAACGCCATACACACTGTCTGCCATCTGCCCGGTACAGTTGAAACCGGGATTCATCCGTGAAGAGCACACTTCTCCAGCGTCCCAGTGGCCATCGAAGGTGAGCATTTCCCCACTGAAGTCGGTTATGCCGCTGAATTGCAGTCAGGTCAAGACCCTGGTGAGGATGACGAGCACACAGATAAAATTCCCTGAGATGGTTTTTCTGACAGTTTGTGCAGAAATTCTTCGGTTGTGCAAACCCGCAGTTTCATCAGCTGTCCGGGTGGCTGGCCTCAGACGATCCCGCAGGTGAAGAAGCCGGATGTGGAGGTCCTGGGCTGGCGTGATTACACGTGGTCTGCGGTTGTGAGGCTGGTTGGACATACTGCCAAATTCTCTAAAACAATGTTGGAGGCGGCTTATGGTAGAGAAATTAACATTCAATTATCAGACAACAGCTCTGGTGGACATTCCTGCAGTCAGCATGCCAATTGCACGCTCCCTCAAAACTTGAGACATTTGTGGCGTTGTGTTGTGTGACAAAACTGCACATTTTAGAGTGGCCTTTTATTGTTCCCAGCACAAGGTGCACCTGTTTAATGATCATGCTGTTTAATCAGCTTCTTGATATACCACACCTGTCAGGTGGATGGATTATCTTGGCAAAGGAGAAATGCTCACTAACAGGGATGTAAACAAATTTGTGTAAAACATTTGAGAGAAATAAGCTTTTTGTGCGCATCGAACATTTCTGGGATCTTTTCTGGGATTTCATGAACCATGGGACCAACACTTTACATGTTGCGTTTATGTTTTTGTTCAGTATGGTATTACCTTTCCAACAAACATGTACATTTCACACCATTACGATATGAACACCATAATGCAAGATCCTCTATACACTACTTGTAGAAACCCTATTCATGCAATGCATCACGATTACAAGTCACATAATTACACTCCCAACTGTTGTCTAACCAAATCGTTATCGTAAAGGCGCTTTTATTAAATATTTTTGAGTGTTTTTTGTTTGCCCTTTCAGAGACTCAGAGAGAGAAAAAAGTCAGTCACCCTGAGCTAAATGAAGCAGGTGGGTGACGGCTGTACAAACATTATGAAAGAATCTCACAAAGGTTGACGGTTGCCATAGGTACTGTATGCTAATTCGTAAATGGTATCATCTCTGTACGTGGGGGTGGGGTGGGGGGGGGACTACTGTCTGGGTAACAGGCTATATTTGTCCATTACTGTCTGACTCGCTCCCCCCCAGGACAGACAGACAGACAGACAGACAACATGTTCTCTTTATTCTAATAGGGCAATGATGATGCAACGGGCGATGATATAATAAATGAGGCATCTCCATTGTCAAAGGGTGCACTTTTCTGAGATTTTCACTTTATTGTTTTACACTTCTGGATGTAGAAGTCACACAAACACATGTAAATGTGCACACACACACACACACACACACACACACACACGTACAGTATACATACACACACACACTACACACACACACTACACACACACACACACACACACTCGGCTGGGAGACAGTTGGATATTGCATTTTTAACATCCAGAATGAACACCCAGCTGACCCTAACTGTGATGCAAGGCAAGCAGGACAAAACTTCGGGGTGAATCTGTTCCCCTCTCCCCCGCTGTTGTTATGGTTGCCATGTTTGTATTCACATCCTATACATCATAGTGAAATGGGAGTCAAATAACAACAGCTTTCCAATTATGACGGGACATCAGAAAGCTATGATCCTCTAGCCTTACCTTTGAAATGGTTTCATCGCAGCTCAGATTGCCTGCACCGTGTGATTTAGCAGAGGCGATCTGACCAGCAACTGTGATGTCACAGTGAAGGAGATTAGAGAGCTAGAGCTTCCCAGAGAGAGACAGTATGGAGTGGATACTTCTTGCTTTTGTCCTAAGAATGAATTCATATCATTCAAATCATCTCCATATCTGTAATTATATTTAGGACCCAATAACTAGAGAGCTAAAGCTACACAGAGACACTATGGATATATAATACATGCCATCCAATACATATTTTACATATGGGTGGCCCCAGGAATCAAACCCACTGACCTGGCGTTACAAGCGCTATTCTCTACCAACTGAGCTACAAAGGACAACTTTTAGGACCCAATGCTATACAAGGTTTCAGGGCTCTAGCTTCGTAAAATAACATTGACTGGACCACCACTATGCATGGACTATTTGCTCGTTGTAGTATTGGAAGGGTAGTAGAATTGCAGTAGGCGTGTCCATACATAGCATTGCCAGTAGGCGTGTCCATACATAGCATTGCCAGTAGGCGTGTCCATACATAGCATTGCCAGTAGGCGTGGCCATACATAGCATTGCCAGTAGGCGTATCCATACATAGCATTGCCAGTAGGCGTGGCCATACATAGCATTGCCAGTAGGCGTGTCCATACATAGCATTGCCAGTAGGCGTGGCCATACATAGCATTGCCAGTAGGCGTGGCCATACATAGCATTGCCAGTAGGCGTGGCCATACATAGCATTGCCAGTAGGCGTGTCCATACATAGCATTGCCAGTAGGCGTGGCCATACATAGCATTGCCAGTAGGCGTGGTCATACATAGCATTGCCAGTAGGCGTGGCCATACATAGCATTGCCAGTAGGCGTGTCCATACATAGCATTGCCAGTAGGCGTGTCCATACATAGCATTGCCAGTAGGCGTGTCCATACATAGCATTGCCAGTAGGCGTGGCCATACATAGCATTGCCAGTAGGCGTATCCATACATAGCATTGCCAGTAGGCGTGTCCATACATAGCATTGCCAGTAGGCGTGTCCATACATAGCATTGCCAGTAGGCGTGGCCATACATAGCATTGCCAGTAGGCGTGTCCATACATAGCATTGCCAGTAGGCGTGGCCATACATAGCATTGCCAGTAGGCGTGTCCATACATAGCATTGCCAGTAGGCGTGTCCATACATAGCATTGCCAGTAGGCGTGTCCATACATAGCATTGCCTGTAGGCGTGGCCATACATAGCATTGCCAGTAGGCGTGTCCATACATAGCATTGCCAGTAGGCGTGGCCATACATAGCATTGTCAGTATGCGAGGCCATACATACCATTGCCAGTAGGCGTGGCCATACATAGCATTGCCAGTAGGCGTGTCCATACATACCATTGCCAGTAGGCGTGGCCATACATAGCATTGCCAGTAGGCATGTCCATACATACCATTGCCAGTAGGCGTGGCCATACATAGCATTGCCAGTAGGCGTGGCCATACTTAGCATTGTCATGTCAAGCAGAGAAACAGCATGAGCCAAGTGGAAGATGGTCTCAATGGCTCCCTTTGGCTGAAGAGAGTATTTTCACACAATGTACAAACGCAGTGTGATTGAATAGCGCCCCTACTATACTGCCCAGGCTAACCAAGCCTTCAATCCCCCTGTTCACACCCTCCCTGATTGGAGCAAATTTGTTTGAGAGTGATGGCTCACTGACTCAGGTTCACAATTGTTCTTGTAAAATCACTGAGCGTTTAATTGAAACAAATTACTATAATAATAGAACATTATCTCTGCAGGCACCCAGCCGTGGCAGCTTTAATTAGGGCTGCGTTCGAGACTGATACATCAAAAGCAACAGTAAACACCCCTTAGGTAGTACGGGAGCCAGCCAGCCAGCTATCCCCTTAGGTAGTACGGGAGCCAGCCAGCCAGCTATCCCCTTAGGTAGTACGGGAGCCAGCCAGCCAGCTATCCCCTTAGGTAGTACGGGAGCCAGCCAGCCAGCTATCCCCTTAGGTAGTACGGGAGCCAGCCAGCCAGCTATCGGGCCCTCATACTGCTTCCCACCCGGCCCTCATATTGCCTACCACCCGGCCCTCATACTGCCTGCCATCCAGCTCTCATACTGCCTACCACCCAGCCCTCAAAGAAAACTCCTTATTCGCCCTAGGGGGCAAAGTGCTAACAGCACTCTTCTTCCCTCCCTCCTCCCCCTCTTCGCTCCCCCCTCCCTCACTCATTCCCCTCCTCCCCCTATTCCCTCCCTCCCTCCCACCCTCCTCCCTCCTCCCTCCCTCCCTCACTCCCTCCCTCTCTCTCTCTCTCTCTCTCTCTCTCTCTCTCTCTCTCTCTCTCTCTCTCTCTCCCTCCCTCCCTCCCTCCCTCCCTCCCTCTCTCCCTCCCTCCCTGCCTGCCTGCCTGCCTGCCTGCCTGCCTGCCTGCCTGCCTGCCTGCCTCCCTCCCTCCCTCCCTCCCTCCCTCCCTCCCTCCCTCCCTCCCTCCCTCCTTCCCCTCCTCCTTTCCCTCCCTCCTCACTCCCTCCCTCAATTTCTGAACCCCATCAAGCTTCCATCTACCTGGGAGGTTCATTTATAAAAGGCCAGGAGTACTAATAAGATTTAGAAATCATACGCTGCTTAAAGACTCAAAGCAGAAAAGGCAAACCGCCTGCTGCTGGTTCTTTAGGCTTCTGAGCGTCATCAGAGGGATGCAAAGTAATAAAGTATGATAGGCAGACGATGCCTTGGATGCTCACAAAGGGAAAAGACAGGCAAGGCTTGTGATAATGGCAGTAATTAAAGTATTCCATGTATTGGAACATTGGATCCAGGGGCTATTTGGAATATGAAGCGGACAATTCCCAAGGTAGGTTATCATTCTAGACAGAAAATGAGCATTCTGTGTGAAAGGAACTCTAATACGGTAGCTCTTTGTTAATGAATTCAGTCATTCCCAATTAGCTGTAAATACAACTTCGAATTCATAGCATTTACAGTGGGGAGAACAAGTATTTGATACACTGCCGATTTTGCAGGTTTTCCTACTTACAAAGCATGTAGAGGTCTGTAATTTTTATCATAGGTACACTTCAACTGTGAGAGACGGAATCTAAAACAAAAATGCAGAAAATCACATTGTATGATTTTTAAGTAATTAATTTGCATTTTATTGCATGACATAAGTATTTGATACATCAGAAAAGCAGAACTTAATATTTGGTACAAAAACCTTTGTTTGCAATTACAGAGATCATACGTTTCCTGTAGGTCTTGACCAGGTTTGCACACACTGCAGCAGGGATTTTGGCCCACTCCTCCATACAGACCTTCTCCAGATCCTTCAGGTTTCGGGGCTGTCGCTGGGCAATACGGACTTTCAGCTCCCTCCAAAGATTTTCTATTGGGTTCAGGTCTGGAGACTGGCTAGGCCACTCCAGGACCTTGAGATGCTTCTTACGGAGCCACTCCTTAGTTGCCCTGGCTGTGTGTTTCGGGTCGTTGTCATGCTGGAAGATCCAGCCACGACCCATCTTCAATGCACTTACTGAGGGAAGGAGGTTGTTGGCCAAGATCTCGCGAAACATGGCCCCTTCCATCCTCCCCTCAATACGGTGCAGTCGTCCTGTCCCCTTTCCCAAAGAATGATTTTTCCACCTCCATGCTTCACGGTTGGGATGGTGTTCTTGGGGTTGTACTCATCCTTCTTCTTCCTCCAAACATGGCGAGTGGAGTTTAGACCAAAAAGCTATATTTTTGTCTCATCAGACCACATGACCTTCTCCCATTCCTCCTCTGGATCATCCAGATGGTCATTGGCAAACTTCAGACGGGCCTGGACATGCGCTGGCTTGAGCAGGGGGACCTTGTGTGCACTGCAGGATTTTAATCCATGACGGCGTAGTGTGTTACTAATGGTTTTCTTTGAGACTGTGGTCCCAGCTCTCTTCAGGTCATTGACCAGGTCCTGCCGTGTAGTTCTGGGCTGATCCCTCACCTTCCTCATGATCATTGATGCCCCACGAGGTGAGATCTTGCATAGAGCCCCAGACCGAGGGTGATTGACCGTCATCTTGAACTTCTTCCATTTTCTAATAATTTCGCCAACAGTTGTTGCCTTCTCACCAAGCTGCTTGCCTATTGTCCTGTAGCCCATCCCAGCCTTGTGCAGGTCTATAATTTTAACCCTGATGTCCTTACACAGAGCTCTGGTCTTGGCCATTGTGGAGAGGTTGGAGTCTGTTTGATTGAGTCTGTAGACATGTGTCTTTTATACAGGTAACGAGTTCAAACAGGTGCAGTTAATACAGGTAATGAGTGGAGAACAGGAGGGCTTCTTAAAGAAAAACTAACAGGTCTGTGAGAGCCGGAATTCTTACTGGTTGGTAGGTGATCAAATACTTATGTCATGCAATAAAATGCAAATTAATTACTTAAAAATCATACAATGTGATTTTCTGGATTTTTTAGATTCCGTCTCTCACAGTTAAAGTACCTATGATAAAAAATTACAGACCTCTACATGCTTTGTAAGTAGGAAAACCTGCAAAATCGGCAGTGTATCAAATACTTGTTCTCCCCACTGTACATGGCAAAGGTCACCTGTATTTACTAAGCAACAACCAAGCAAACAACTTCCGATCACTCCAACTGGATGCTAATCAAAGATGAACATACTGTACTTCGTTCACTCCCTTTGGCTGAGAAATGACAAACGCTCCTCAAATGAGCAGTTTCAGAAAATAATTCAACGTAGCTGTAATGTCTCACGATGACATTGAAAAGAAAGCATGCGGAATTCAGTTCCAATGTGTCCACACATTGCAAGTGTCCCTTTTATATTTCTGTCAATGTACATCACTGAGTGTCAAGGTTCTGGGGAGAGATTTTAAAAGACCATGTGAATGTTTTTCAGTTGGGAGCTGTACAGTGTACACTAACCTGGCACTCAATATGGAGGCATGGAATTAGCCTTGAGTTGAGAGCAGGTGAGTTTCTCTCATCAGCACTGATTTAAACACACCTGAGCCACCCTGAGTAGGACTCTAAGCCACTAAGTCTCTCCTTTGAAGATATGCTGAGACAGAGTCACTAATAAGGCAATGATAGGTGCAAGCACATTTCCCAAGCTTGGTTGCACTACAACAGCAATGTGCCGTTGAATAGAATAGGAACAAATTGGAGTGCTTCCGGTACCATAAAAAAGAGGGTTGATATTCTATCACATATGACTGAATAGTGACTACTAACCACCAACTACCTTGAAAATGGTGATTTGCAGATGTGAAATGTCGTGGTGTCCCCTATGTGTTTTCCTCATTATTGGTCAGCGGCCCCCTTTTCTCTGTCTCAAAGCACCTCATCACATGACTGTCTCCCACCTTCACGAAGGGAGAGCATCTGAGCAAATGTCTTGTCTGACATGCCAGGAGCTGCAGGTACACATGCTACTGACAGTAAGACAGAGCCTGTGTCCCAAATGGCACCAAATTCGCTACGTGGCGCACCGTGCACTAGTGCCATGGGGCTCTGGTCGAAAGTAGTGCATGTAGGGAATAGGGTGTGATTTGGGACGCAGATCTGAGCAGCTCTGCTTCTTCTAATGAGAGCCCCAACTACAGTCAAATACGTCCCCTACCCCCTTTCTCTCCTCGTACACACACACTGTTTTCACACAGGGGGGAGGGAGTCACAGCAACAATTAAGTTAACCAGGAGGTGATTTGCGAGAGTGTTAAGTCCTCACACACTGTCTTCACATGTTGTTGACAGCAGCCTTCTTCACCTACTGCAACTGTAGACCTCCAAAGAGCCAGCTGTAGAAATACCATACCGATGAGACTGTATGTCTGAACAGGCTCATCTGACAGTGCAATGTCAATGGTATAGCTGAGATAGTGTCACCATTTTGGATCTGCCCACTATTACAGTTGCACATCCTATTAGCCAAAGTAGTACTATACACTGGAGAGGACATTAGTCAGTGGGGGAAGCTGCGATCATGTGGGATCTTCTCCAATAGCCACCAGGGGTGAATATTCCTCCAAATAAAACAGAATGAGCTGATGGATAGTGAAGATATGGCACCGAGCAATATGGACATGATTTCATGGGATGATAAGCTGCAGCAGGGACCTGTGGCTGAATGTAATATGAAATATGAAATCCTTTATCTATGTAACTGCGTCACAGGACTCGGCCATCTTCTGCTGCAGCTGAGTTTACCCAGCTAGCACATAACGTTCTGAGAACCATATGTTTCTTAGAGCTTGGTGAGAGTGTGGTTGTTCTATGGCTATTTATTTGCATACAAGCTTCCCACAACTTTCTGGGAATGGTGCAGGATAGTTGCTTGGCTTTGGAACATTCTCAGCACATTTAAGGAACTTGACCAAAAAAACATTTTTTTCTTGGTATTCATTACTTTAACAGAATGCTTCCTAAAAGTTCAAACATGGTTACATTTAATTTTAACGTTTCTTACAGGTTTCCTCATGGCTCTACTTAAAGTCATGTTCTCAAATTGTTCAGAGAACGTCAAGAAAACGTTCCATAAAACCACAAGATAACATAAGTAACGTTCCGAGAATGTTCTAAGAACATTATTTAAAAACATATACATTCTGTTCTCAGCATAAAGAAAACTCTCTCTATCCTTTGTTTTCTTAAGTGTGTTCTGGTGTGTTGGCCACACCCACTAATTGGCCACACCTGATCTTAATGAGTTCTTGTTTCCTTTGAAATGTGGTCTGTTTGAATAGACTAAAATGAAAAGCTTTGTATGTGTAAAAAGACATGGCAAGTTTGCTCCATTCTGGTGGCGCAGTGGACTAATTGCATGGAAAGAAAACAGAAAAGAATAGGTTCAAATTTCACTGATGCCATTAATACCTAAGGAAATTAATTTCCATGTGTCCTATCTGCAATTGGAGTTCCAAAAAAGTTAACCCAAAATACGTTTGCTGTTTTATTAAAACATTCAGTGAAAGTTTCAAAAACCTCCAGATAACCTATAATTTCCGTTCTCAGAACGTTAATAAAACCTCCCAGGAAACTTTCAGGCAACCATTAGTAAAACGTTCTCAGAACCTCCCTGCAACCTAAAAAATGAACATTGCCAAAACAGGCAAAATGTTCAAATCTGTTCTTACAACATTTAAAAAACTTTCAGTTTTACCGGTCAGGAAACGTATAGCTTCATTCCCAGAACCAATGGGAAACCAAAAACATACATTCCCACAACTTCCAAGGAACCAAATTTGCTAACTGGGTTGTTTGGTGTCCTCGTTGACTGCATCCCAAATGACACCCTATTCCCTATTTAGTGCACTACTTTTGACCAGGGCCCACAGGGTGCACTGTATAGGGAATAGGGTGCAATTTATCACACATTGTTTATTTTTTCACCCAATGAGGCTTTAATGCCTCCCAAATGGGCAACTCGGGTGATGGGCATAAACATGATGATATGTCAACACTATATCTAGCTGCAGTTAGGAATTGAAAGCTTTCTATGAGTTCTCATAATTTGTTTGGAGATGTGTTTTCACTTCCACTCTGTTGCATTGACCTTTTCTGACCACACTGATATGATACAGTGAAATGAGTGGGCTGTAGGTAGGCACTCAGACCACAGACGATGAAACAACTAATGGAAAAGTAATTGAAATTAATCAATGAAAACAATTGATTAATTGAAATCAACCTATTGAAAAAAAAAGTATTATGTATGAACACTCTTACGTGTCTGTAATGCAATGGATCTGGCTCGTTTTATAACACGGTAATACAGTACATGCAACCCTACACTATTTTCGAGGGTGTGCATGATTAAGAGTATATTGACGCACCCGTGTGTCAGTCTAAGTAACATAATAACAAAATCCCCATCAAAATCCATCAGTTTAAGCTAGAGATGGGCTGTCTCAATCCACCGCATCCGCCTATGTCGGCCTTCCTCATCTGTGGTGGAAGGTGGCCAAGCTACAGCGGTGTTTTGTCAGATCAAGAGATGAAAAATCGGTCTTCTCACGAAAACTTCTGTAGCATCTGAACGGTTTGGCCTAGAAACTAATATGATGGTGTTCTCCGTTTTGCTCTACGACCCCCACAACCCCAATGGGACTCGTCTGAAGTCGGTACCGCCGATGTGCCAACTTCTGCCTGTAGCGTCCGAACCGCTTGGGCTACAAACTTATACGACCCCATTATGGAAAAGGGAGATTCTCACGAACACCATCATGGGACTCGTCTGAAGGTAACCCGGTACCGGTTGAAACAATTAATGGAAGTATGGTTTGTGCCAACAAAAAAAGGGGTTAAATATGTGTCCAAAAAAATTGAATACTTCCTGAGCTTCCTTATGTCTCCTAGATATGGGTCAGACACTTCAAAACCTTATTCCTTATGATCATTTTTTTGCCATTTATGAATGTGCTATTCAATGCGATTCTATGGGCTGTAGTAGTAAAGGCCAAATTCAATATTTTATCCCTATATACAGTGAGGGAAAAAAGTATTTGATCCCCTGCTGATTGTGTACGTTTGCACACTGAAAAAGAAATGATCAGTCTCTAATTTTAATGGTAGGTTTATTTGAACAGTGAGAGACAGAATAACAACAAAAAGATCCAGAAAGACGCATGTCAAAAATGTTATAAATTGATTTGCATTTTAATGAGGGAAATAAGTATTTGACCCCCTCTCAATCAGAAAGATTTCTGGCTCCCAGGTGTCTTTTATACAGGTAACAAGCTGAGATTAGGAGCACACTCTTAAAGGGAGTGCTCCTAATCTCAGCTTGTTACCTGTATAAAAGACACCTGTCCACAGAAGCAATCAATCAATCAGATTCCAAACTCTCCACCATGGCCAAGACCAAAGAGCTCTCCAAAGATGTCAGGAACAAGATTGTAGACCTACACAAGGCTGGAATGGGCTACAAGACCATTGCCAAGAAGCTTGGTGAGAAGGTGACAACAGTTGGTGCGATTATTCGCACCCTCGGCCTGGGGCTCCATGCAAGATCTCACCTC
Source organism: Coregonus clupeaformis (assembly GCF_020615455.1). NCBI lineage: Eukaryota > Metazoa > Chordata > Actinopteri > Salmoniformes > Salmonidae > Coregonus > Coregonus clupeaformis. The sequence continues at coordinate 984,460 of NC_059203.1, read as the reverse complement.
GTGGAGTTACAATGATCATGAGAACAGTGAGGAATCATCCCAGAACTAGTCACCAAGAAAACAATTGGTAACACACTACGCCGTGAAGGACTGAAATCCTGCAAGGTCCCCCTGCTCAAGAAAGCACATATACAGGGCCATCTGAAGTTTGCCAATGAACATCTGAATGATTCAGAGGAGAACTGGGTGAAAGTGTTGTGGTCAGATGAGACCAAAATGGAGCTCTTTGGCATCAACTCAGCTCGCCGTGTTTGGAGGAGGAGGAATGCTGCCTATGACCCCAAGAACACCATCCCCACCGTCAAACATGGAGGTGGAAACATTATGCTTTGGGGGTGTTTTTCTGCTAAGGGGACAGGACAACTTCACCGCATCAAAGGGATGATGGACGGGGCCATGTACCGTCAAATCTTGGGTGAGAACCTCCTTCCCTCAGCCAGGGCATTGAAAATGGGTCGTGGATGGGTATTCCAGCATGACAATGACCCAAAACACACAGCCAAGGCAACAAAGGAGTGGCTCAAGAAGAAGCACATTAAGGTTATGGAGTGGCCTAGCCAGTCTCCAGACCTTAACCCCATAGACAATCTGTGGAGGGAGCTGAAGGTTCGAGTTGCCAAACGTCAGCCTCGAAACCTTAATGACTTGGAGAAGATCTGCAAAGAGGAGTGGAACAAAATCCCTCCTGAGATGTGTGCAAACTTGGTGGCCAACTACAAGAAACGTCTGACCTCTGTGATTGCCAAAGGGTTTTGCCACCAAGTACTAAGTCATGTTTTGCAGAGGGGTCAAATACTTATTTCCCTCATTAAAATGCAAATCAATTTATAACATTTTTGACATGCGTTTTTCTGGATTTTTTTGTTGTTATTCTGTCTCTCACTGTTCAAATAAACCTAACATTAAAATGATAGACTGATCATTTCTTTGTCAGTGTGCAAACGTACAAAATCAGCAGGGGATCAAATACTTTTTTCCCTCACTGTATATATACCTACAGGGATCCTATTATTCAAAATCAAATAGTTAAATGATCCATGGTATGACCATCTTAAAACAATTCCAAATGTTAACTTAGTAGAACCCCCACCCCCTAAGGCTTAGACTTTTAGAGGTTAAGAAAAATAAAATGTATTCCATACCTTATCCCTTGATTAGCTTAATTAATCCTAAAGTTAATTGACTTGATCAGAAATAAGAAAGATATTTGTTCTAGCTGTCTAGCAGCAATGAATGTCCTCTTTGACATAATGAAATTGGAAATAACTTTCTATTTCGCTCAAATATTTCTTCATAATATACAACTACAGTTTCATATCACATTGCCGGAGAAATAAGGCACCTTTTCCCAGGAGATGATAAAATAATTGAATTTTTCCTTATCGGTCATCTATTTTTCCAGCAGAATGCTATTACTTGACTGCCGGCGGTTGCTTAGCAACAGGAAATATTAATAGGACTTTTTATTAGCCAAGCTTTACCAGTGGAGTACTAAAATGAGGAAGTGGAAAACGTGTTACATAAATCTTTAGACCTTTCAGGGTTTGCACAAGTCTCTGTTTGTCCAATGATTTATTACGGCGATGCTTCATTTATGGAAAAAGGGCCTGTGAAATACGAAAACGGAACATTAGCCTGAAGGACTATTTGAAAATAAATAATCGCAAAAGGTGAAAAGAAAAGCTGTTTAAAAAGCAGGCCCCTCTCTCTCTCTCTCTCTCTCTCTCTCTCGTTCTCTCTCTCTCTCTCTCTCTCTCTCTCTCTCTCTCTCTCTCTCTCTCTCTCTCTCTCTCTCTCTCTCTCTCTCTCTCTCTCTCTCTCTCTCTCTTTCTCTTTCTCTCTCTCTTTCGCTCAGGTTTCACAGGGCTATCAAACACAAACGTGTTTTCTCCCATTTGTTTTAGAGGCATTGATCATCTATCTGAGTCTATTGGAAGATTTCATACAATATATAAGATACATCCTATATCGTGCTTGTTGAACTGTGATAAAAAAACTAAACTAAAGAAACTGATCTATCTTTTCCCTAGAGACGCTACAATCACTGAGAATGAAGGTCTCTTGATTGAGAAATGGGTTTTATACCGTTAGCCCATAAAGTATTCTATTTGAATAAAGAGGGTAGAATAATGTAGCAATCCTTTAGCAGAAAATCTATAGTAGCCTAGTAAAACCTGGTAAACATAATAGAAGTTGACGGAAATCTAAAACCTAACCTTATGACTGTACTATGGACTTCTTAACAGAAATACACTGCTCAAAAAAATAAAGGGAACACTAAAATAACACATCCTAGATCTGAATGAATGAAATAATCTTATTAAATACTTTTTTCTTTATATAGTTGAATGTGCTGACAACAAAATCACACAAAAATTATCAATGGAAATCAAATTTATCAACCCATGGAGGTCTGGATTTGGAGTCACCCTCAAAATTTAAGTGGAAAACCACACTACAGGCTGATCCAACTTTGATGTAATGTCCTTAAAACAAGTCAAAATGAGGCTCAGTAGTGTGTGTGGCCTCCACGTGCCTGTATGACCTCCCTACAACGCCTGGGCATGCTCCTGATGAGGTGGCGGATGGTCTCCTGAGGGATCTCCTCCCAGACCTGGACTAAAGCATCCGCCAACTCCTGGACAGTCTGTGGTGCAACGTGGCGTTGGTGGATGGAGAGAGACATGATGTCCCAGATGTGCTCAATTGGATTCAGGTCTGGGGAACGGGCAGTCCATAGCATCAATGCCTTCCTCTTGCAGGAACTGCTGACACACTCCAGCCACATGAGGTCTAGCATTGTCTTGCATTAGGAGGAACCCAGGGCCAACCGCACCAGCATATGGTCTCACAAGGGGTCTGAGGATCTCATCTCGGTACCTAATGGCAGTCAGGCTACCTCTGGCGAGCACATGGAGGGCTGTGCGGCCCCCCAAAGAAATGCCACCCCACACCATGACTGACCCACCGCCAAACCGGTCATGCTGGAGGATGTTGCAGGCAGCAGAACGTTCTCCACGGCATCTCCAGACTCTGTCACATCTGTCACGTGCTCAGTGTGAACCTGCTTTCATCTGTGAAGAGCACAGGGCGCCAGTGGCGAATTTGCCAATCTTGGTGTTCTCTGGCAAATGCCAAACGTCCTGCACGGTGTTGGGCTGTAAGCACAACCCCCACCTGTGGACGTCGGGCCCTCATACCACCCTCATGGAGTCTGTTTCTGACCGTTTGAGCAGACACATGCACATTTGTGGCCTGCTGGAGGTCATTTTGCAGGGCTCTGGCAGTGCTCCTCCTGCTCCTCCTTGCACAAAGGCGGAGGTAGCAGTCCTGCTGCTGGGTTGTTGCCCTTCTACGGCCTCCTCCACGTCTCCTGATGTACTGGCCTGTCTCCTGGTAGTGCCTCCATGCTCTGGACACTACGCTGACAGACACACCAAACCTTCTTGCCACATTTCGCATTGATGTGCCATCCTGGATGAGCTGCACTACCTGAGCCACTTGTGTGGGTTGTAGACTCCGTCTCATGCTACCACTAGAGTGAAAGCACCGCCAGCATTCAAAAGTGACCAAAACATCAGCCAGGAAGCATAGGAACTGAGAAGTGATCTGTGGTCACCACCTGCAAAACCAGTCCTTTATTGGGGGTGTCTTGCTAATTGCCTATAATTTCCACCTGTTGTCTATTCCATTTGCACAACAGCATGTGCAATTTATTGTCAATCAGTGTTGCTTCCTAAGTGGACAGTTTGATTTCACAGAAGTGTGATTGACTTGGAGTTACATTGTGTTGTTTAAGTGTTCCCTTAATTTTTTTTGAGCAGTGTATATTGTTGACATAAACTAATGCTTGTTACCTTTTTAGACACTTTAGACATATTTTTCTTTACCACAAGCATCAATGACTTGCAATTCATCAATTCATGAGTTACATTCAATTAAAGAGTTCAATAAAAGTAGATTGGGTAAGAAATCATTTTGCCTTGAAAAATTATAAATTTGATCAAACCTAATTTGAAACTACAATAGCAAAATCAATGTACGGCAAGTAGCCATGGTCTATTTGTTATTTTAACAAAGCACATAATAAAAGTCAAATGCATTATCCATTTGCTAATCTACCTTGCGTCATCTCTCCACATTGGTGGGCAATGTGCAAATCTAGTTAAATTACTGAAAGCTGGCATTAGGGAGAACACATTAAGATGCACCTCTAGTATATTTTCCTTAAATCATTAGCCTTGTCTGTGACAAGTTAAGTTGACATTGTGGCTCATCTTTCATTCACGTACACTTAGCGAACACCTGCCGTAAGCACCAGAGACCGAAAACCCATCAAGCTGCCACCTTTAACATGACAACCGGGTCAATATTAATTCCATTCAATTAATCCTCTGAATAATAGTCAGGAGATTAAAGGATTGTTAATTCGATCTTGCATTTAAAACGTTGGAACAAAAGCCCATATAAAGCTGCAAGCTGAATATGAGAATCCTTGGTGTCTACCTCTTTATAATATCGTTAATGAACTTCCATGACAATGGGGGTCAACTAATTGGCCTCACTCACTGTCCTCATGCATCCTGTAACAGGGTACATGAGCATAGTTTCAAGTTTTAATGTCATGTGCACACGTGCACAAGTACAGTGAAACACATTTCTTGCGAGCCATAAACATTTTACTTTTGACATTTTAGTCATTTAGCAGACGCTCTTATCCAGAGCGACTTACAGTTAGTGAGTGCATACATTTTTCATACATTTTTCATATAAACCCAACGATGCATTAATCAATCAATAAACACACAATAAATACAATTAAGAAATAAGAATCATTAGCATTTTAGTATAACAACATGCTAATAGCGCTAATACCTTGATATTAAAATGAAAGCTAATAACAAAATCCCTTGGTTGATCTATGCATTTATCAATAAACTATTTAATATGAACACTTTAATGTTGACAATGATGATGACTAACATATACATAAATGCAGGGCATGAATAAGATACCCAGTCAAAGATTAATGATTCAAGTTGTAGTACTGTTTGTGTTTAGGATGACAGCAATTTCAGGATGAAAGACGGATGTACATACTGTGTTCAGAAAGAACGCTTTCTAGAAAAAGAGTTACAGCATTTTTCCTGATCAGGTCACATGATCAGGAAAAACTCAGGGCACTATCATATGCAGTATTTCTTGAAATATCCAGGTAACACAGACCAGCAGTAGACTGGCTAGGTAACACAGACCAGCAGTAGACTGGCTAGGTAACACAGACCAGCAGTAGACTGGCTAGGTAACACAGACCAGCAGTAGACTGGCTAGGTAACACAGACCAGCAGTAGACTGGCTAGGTAACACAGACCAGCAGTAGACTGGCTAGGTAACACAGACCAGCAGTAGACTGGCTAGGTAACACAGACCAGCAGTAGACTGGCTAGGTAACACAGACCAGCAGTAGACTGGCTAGGTAACACAGACCAGCAGTAGACTGGCTAGGTAACACAGACCAGCAGTAGACTGGCTAGGTAACACAGACCAGCAGTAGACTGGCTAGGTAACACAGACCAGCAGTAGACTGGCTAGGTAACACAGACCAGCAGTAGACTGGCTAGGTAACACAGACCAGCAGTAGACTGGCTAGGTAACACAGACCAGCAGTGGACTGGCTAGGTAACACAGACCAGCAGTGGACTGGCTAGGTAACACAGACCAGCAGTAGACTGGCTAGGTAACACAGACCAGCAGTAGACTGGCTAGGTAACACAGACCAGCAGTAGACTGGCTAGGTAACACAGACCAGCAGTAGACTGGCTAGGTAACACAGACCAGCAGTAGACTGGCTAGGTAACACAGACCAGCAGTAGACTGGCTAGGTAACACAGACCAGCAGTAGACTGGCTAGGTAACACAGACCAGCAGTAGACTGGCTAGGTAACACAGACCAGCAGTAGACTGGCTAGGTAACACAGACCAGCAGTAGACTGGCTAGGTAACACAGACCAGCAGTAGACTGGCTAGGTAACACAGACCAGCAGTAGGCTGGCTAGGTAACACAGACCAGCAGTAGACTGGCTAGGTAACACAGACCAGCAGTAGACTGGCTAGGTAACACAGACCAGCAGTAGACTGGCTAGGTAACACAGACCAGCAGTAGACTGGCTAGGTAACACAGACCAGCAGTAGACTGGCTAGGTAACACAGACCAGCAGTAGACTGGCTAGGTAACACAGACCAGCAGTAGACTGGCTAGGTAACACAGACCAGCAGTAGACTGGCTAGGTAACACAGACCAGCAGTAGACTGGCTAGGTAACACAGACCAGCAGTAGACTGGCTAGGTAACACAGACCAGCAGTAGACTGGCTGTGTAACACAGACCAGCAGTAGACTGGCTAGGTAACACAGACCAGCAGTAGACTGGCTAGGTAACACAGACCAGCAGTAGACTGGCTAGGTAACACAGACCAGCAGTAGACTGGCTAGGTAACACAGACCAGCAGTAGGCCTAATAAACTGGAATACAACTAGCACTCTGGTTGTTAACAGATAAAGGGCACCTCCGCAGCAAATGCACAAGCCAATGAAGACATGGCACAATAAACAACTGTGGGACCCACTATTTAATCCTAGTCCAGAAACCCTCCACCACCGGCCGATGGGTATCTCCCTAAGCTGTATGGATAAGATCAGTGCAACCTGAGCGTGGATATTAAATGTCTAATCTGTTTTGGAACTTATGGAAGATGCTATGACAGTTAGCACATTAACAGAGAGAGTGGAGGGCTTGCCAAGTGCATCCGAGCATCAGAGAAAATGCTCTCTGAAAGATATCGGGTTCGTCCAGGAGGGGCTCGGTACTGCAACAACATAACCATCAGTTTAGGCCCTTATGAATTGAAAATGCCTCTCAATGAAATGAGGGAAATACAGTCAATGACGTGTTTCAGACCTAAGAGTTGGGGGAAGAACTACAACAGCATAGTTAGTACCTATGCAGATGAGAGGGAGCATTTTATTGTCTCGCAGCACTCTGTGTTTTTAAGTGTGTTTGGGTAAGCGGCTGAGCAGAGTTTTGAAAAGAAGCACAAACCCTAAGAAATAAGTTTGTGGAGAAGAGGTGTCGGTGTATAGGGATGATGTTGTGGCGCAGTGGTCTAAGGGGTGCTAGCTGTGCCACTAGAGATCCTGGTTCGAATCCAGGCTCTGTCATAGCCGGCCGCGACCGGGAGACCCATGGGGCGGCGCACAATTGGCCCTGGGTAGGGGAGGGAATGGCCGGCAGGGATGTAGCTCAGTTGGTAGAGCATGGCATTTGCAACGCCAGGGTTGTGGGTTCAATTCCCACGGGGGGTATGAAAAAAAATAAAAATAATGTATGCTCTGGATAAGAGCGTCTACTAAAATGTAAAGCTGTACAGTAGGTATGCATCCACAGCTAGCATTAGCATTTAGCACACAGGGAGGTCTGGGAGTGTTCAGAAAGAAGAGGCTATCAGCTTTAGCTGACAAGTGGATGTTCCCACTCTTGTTAGATTTGAGCTAATATTATTAGCTTTTAGCTTATTAGCTTTTCAAGTTCAAGTTCAAGTTTGTTTACTTGTCATATACACATGATATACATGGTGCACACAGTGCAACGAAATGCTTACTTGCAGGTTCATCACTAGCTAACAAAACCATTGATTTCAGATAATACATGCTAATTCACACCAACACTCAAATCCTTAACAAATGTGTTGAAAAGTGTTGATATTTGGCCATTTAAAATGAGAGCTACTTTCCCTTTCTGCAATTTCCCTCTTTCTTTCTTTCTCTCTCTCTCTCTCTCTCGCTCTCTCTCTCTCTCTCTCTCTCTCTCTCTCTCTCTCTCTCTCTCTCCCCCTTTCCCTCTCTCTCTTTCTCTCTCCATCCATCCCTATTGCACTCTTTTCATTGACCAGCTCACGTATTGAATCTCTCTGATGAAAACAGATCTCACTGCAGCGCCACAATAGAATGGCTGATGCAGGTAAGATGAAACCTAATGGATTTTTCTCTCTCTCAATGTGCTCAAGATTGAATAAAAGGGCTCAAGATTGAATATAAGGCCTGACCTCCAGATGTACTAGATCCATTTCAAGAGCAGAGATATTGTTTATGGAGAGGAAGAAGTAGAATAAGAGGCCACAACAACAGCTTGAGCCGTGTTCCAACACAACATGATACAAACATATATACAGCAATAAACTAATATATTCAACAACATACACACCGATACACCAACTCTGATATATATGCCAATATATGCACCAACTCTGATATATATGCCAATATATACAGCAACTATATACAGTGGGGGAAAAAGTATTTAGTCAGCCACCAATTGTGCATGTTCTCCCACTTAAAAAGATGAGAGAGGCCTGTAATTTTCATGATAGGTACATGTCAACTATGACAACAAATTGAGAAAAAAAAATCCAGAAAATCACATTGTAGGATTTTTAATGAATTTATTTGCAAATTATGGTGGAAAATAAGTATTTGGTCACCTACAAACAAGCAAGATTTCTGGCTCTCACAGACCTGTAACTTCTTCTTTAAGAGGCTCCTCTGTCCTCCACTCGTTACCTGTATTAATGGCACCTGTTTGAACTTGTTATCAGTATAAAAGACACCTGTCCACAACCTCAAACAGTCACACTCCAAACTCCACTATGGCCAAGACCAAAGAGCTGTCAAAGGACACCAGAAACAAAATTGTAGACCTGCACCAGGCTGGGAAGACTGAATCTGCAATAGGTAAGCAGCTTGGTTTGAAGAAATCAACTGTGGGAGCAATTATTAGGAAATGGAAGACATACAAGACCACTGATAATCTCCCTCGATCTGGGGCTCCACGCAAGATCTCACCCTGTGGGGTCAAAATGATCACAAGAACGGTGAGCAAAAATCCCAGAACCACACGGGGGGACCTAGTGAATGACCTGCAGAGAGCTGGGACCAAAGTAACAAAGCCTACCATCAGTAACACACTACGCCGCCAGGGACTCAAATCCTGCAGTGTAGGACGTGTCCCCCTGCTTAAGCCAGTACATGTCCAGGCCCGTCTGAAGTTTGCTAGAGTGCATTTGGATGATCCATAAGAGGATTGGGAGAATGTCATATGGTCAGATGAAACCAAAATATAACTTTTTGGTAAAAACTCAACTCGTCGTGTTTGGAGGACAAAGAATGCTGAGTTGCATCCAAAGAACACCATACCTACTGTGAAGCATGGGGGTGGAAACATCATGCTTTGGGGCTGTTTTTCTGCAAAGGGACCAGGACGACTGATCCGTGTAAAGGAAAGAATGAATGGGGCCATGTATCGTGAGATTTTGAGTGAAAACCTCCTTCCATCAGCAAGGGCATTGAAGATGAAACGTGGCTGGGTCTTTCAGCATGACAATGATCCCAAACACACCGCCCGGGCAACGAAGGAGTGGCTTCGTAAGAAGCATTTCAAGGTCCTGGAGTGGCCTAGCCAGTTTCCAGATCTCAACCCCATAGAAAATCTTTGGAGGGAGTTGAAAGTCCGTGTTGCCCAGCGACAGCCCCAAAACATCACTGCTCTAGAGCAGATCTGCATGGAGGAATGGGCCAAAATACCAGCAACAGTGTGTGAAAACCTTGTGAAGACTTACAGAAAACGTTTGACCTGTGTCATTGCCAACAAAGGGTATATAACAAAGTATTGAGAAACTTTTGTTATTGACCAAATACTTATTTTCCACCATAATTTGCAAATAAATTCATTAAAAATCCTACAATGTGATTTTCTGGATTTTTTTCCCTCAATTTGTCTGTCATAGTTGACGTGTACCTATGATGAACAGAAGATAGCCCTATTTGGTAAAATACCAAGTCCATATTATTGAAAAGTTTATTCCAGTGCTGTCACAAAGAAACCACTACTAAAGGACACCAATTGCTTTGGCCAAGAAACACGAGCAATGGACATGAGATTTTTGTTTCCAACTGCCATGTCTTTGTGAGACGCGGTGTGGGTGAACGGATTATCTCCACATGTGTATTTCCCACCGTAAAGTATGGAGGAGGAGGTGTTATGGTGTGGGGGTGCTTTGCTGGTGACACTGTCTGTGATTTAGAATTTAGAATTCAAGGCACACTTAACCAGCATGGCTACCACAGCATTCTGCAGCGATACACCATCCCATCAGGTTTGGGCTTAATGGGACTATCATTTGTTTTTCAACAGGACAATGACACAACACACCTCCAGGCTGTGTAAGGGCTATTTTACCAAGAAGGAGAGTGATGGAGTGCTGCGTCAGATGACCTGGCCTCCACAATCCCCCTACCTTAACCAAATGTATGTCTTCACTATTATTCTACAAGGTAGAAAATATAAAAAATAAAGAAAAACCCTTGAATTAATAGGTGTGTCCAAACTTTTGACTGGTACTGTATACAACTATATACACTAACACTAATATATACACCAATATATACAACTATATACACCAACACTAATATATACACCAATATATACACCAACTATATACACCAACACTAACATATACACCAATATACACTGCTCAAAAAAATTAAGGGAACACTTAAACAACACAATGTAACTCCAAGTCAATCACACTTCTGTGAAATCAAACTGTCCACTTAGGAAGCAACACTGATTGACAATAAATTTTACATGCTGTTGTGCAAATGAAACAGACAACAGGTGGAAATGATAGGCAATTAGCAAGACACCCCCAATAAAGGACTGGTTTTGCAGGTGGTGACTACAGACCACTTCTCAGTTCCTATGCTTCCTGGCTGATGTTTTGGTCACTTTTGAATGCTGGCGGTGCTTTCACTCTAGTGGTAGCATGAGACTACAACCCACACAAGTGGCTCAGGTAGTGCAGCTCATCCAGGATAGCACATCAATGCGAGCTGTGGCAAGAAGGTTTGCTGTGTCTGTCAGCGTAGTGTCCAGAGCATGGAGGCGCTACCAGGAGACAGGCCAGTACATCAGGAGACGTGGAGGAGGCCGTAGGAGGGCAACAACCCAGCAGCAGGACTGCTACCTCCGCCTTTGTGCAAGGAGGAGCAGGAGGAGCACTGCCAGAGCCCTGCAAAATGACCTCCAGCAGGCCACAAATGTGCATGTGTCTGCTCAAACGGTCAGAAACAGACTCCATGAGGGTGGTATGAGGGCCCGACGTCCACAGGTGGGGGGTTGTGCTTACAGCCCAACACCGTGCAGGACGTTTGGCATTTGCCAGAGAACACCAAGATTGGCAAATTCGCCACTGGCACCCTGTGCTCTTCACAGATGAAAGCAGGTTCACACTGAGCACGTGACAGATGTGACAGAGTCTGGAGACGCCGTGGAGAACGTTCTGCTGCCTGCAACATCCTCCAGCATGACCGGTTTGGCGGTGGGTCAGTCATGGTGTGGGGTGACATTTCTTTGGGGGGCCGCACAGCCCTCCATGTGCTCGCCAGAGGTAACCTGACTGCCATTAGGTACCGAGATGATATCCTCAGACCCCTTGTGAGACCATATGCTGGTGCGGTTGGCCCTGGGTTCCTCCTAATGCAAGACAATGCTAGACCTCATGTGGCTGGAGTGTGTCAGCAGTTCCTGCAAGAGGAAGGCATTGATGCTATGGACTGGCCCGCCCGTTCCCCAGACCTGAATCCAATTGAGCACATCTGGGACATCATGTCTCGCTCCATCCACCAACGCCACGTTGCACCACAGACTGTCCAGTTGTTGGCGGATGCTTTAGTCCAGGTCTGGGAGGAGATCCCTCAGGAGACCATCCGCCACCTCATCAGGAGCATGCCCAGGCATTGTAGGGAGGTCATACAGGCACGTGGAGGCCACACACAATACTGAGCCTCATTTTGACTTGTTTTAAGGACATTACATCAAAGTTGGATCAGCCTGTAGTGTGGTTTTCCACTTTAATTTTGAGGGTGACTCCAAATCCAGACCTCCATGGGTTGATACATTTGATTTCCATTGATCATTTTTGTGTGATTTTGTTGTCAGCACATTCAACTATGTAAAGAAAAAAGTATTTAATGAGATTATTTCATTCATTCAGATCTAGGATGTGTTATTTTAGTGTTCCCTATATTTTTTTGAGCAGTGTATAAAACTATAAATCAAAACAAATCAATTTTTATTTGTCACATGCGCCGAATACAACAGGTGTAGTAGACCTTACAGTGAAATGCTTACTTACAAGCCCTTAACCAACAATGCAGTTTTAAGAAAGAATACAAAAAAAATCACCAAAAAATACAATACAAAAAAATACGAAATAAAAGTAACAAATAATTAAAGAGCAGCAGTAAAAATAACAATAGCGAGGCTATATACAGGGGGTACCGGTACCGAGGCAATGTGCGGGGGCACCGGTTAGTCGAGGTAATTGAGGTAATATGTACATGTAGGTAGAGTTATTAAAGTGACTATACATAGGTTTATCTTGGCCAGGTCGCAGTTATAAATGAGAACTTGTTCTCAACTGGCTTACCTGGTTAAATAAAGGTGGATTAAAAAAAATAAAAAATAAACAGAGAGTAGCAGCAGCGTAAAAGGGGGGCGGGGCGGGGGGGGCAATGCAAATAGTCTGGGTAGCCATTTGATTAGATGTTAAGGAGCCTTATGGTTTGGGGGTAGAAGCTGTTTAGAAGCCTCTTGGACTTGGTGCTCCGGTACCGCTTGCCGTGCAGTAGCAGAGAGAACAGTCTATCAACTAGGGTGGCTGGAGTCTTTGACAATTTCTAGGGCCTTCCTCTGACACCGCCTGGTATAGAGGTCCTGGATGGAATGAAGCTTGGCCCCAGTGATGTACTGGGCCGTACGCACTACCCTCTGTAGTGCCTTGCAGTCGGAGGCCGAGCAGTTGCCATACCAGGCTGTGATGCAACCAGTCAGGATGCTCTCGATGGTGCAGCTGTAGAACCTTTTGAGGATCTGAGGACCCATGCCAAATCTTTTCAGTCTCCTGAGGGGGAATAGGCTTTGTCGTGCCCTCTTCATGACTGTCTTGGCATGTTTGGACCATGTTCGTTTGTTGGTGATGTGGACACCAAGGAACTTGAAGCTCTCAACCTGCTCCACTACAGCACCGTAGATGAGAATGGGGGGCGTGCTCGGTCCGCTTATTTTTCCTGTAGTCCACAATCATCTCCTTTGTCTTGACCACATTGAGGGAGAGGTTGTTGTCCTGGCACCACATGGCCAGGTCTCTGACCTCCTCCCTATAGTCTGTCTCGTTATTGTCGGTGATCAGGCCTACCACTGTTGTGTCATCGGCAAACTTAATGATGGCGTTGGAGTCGTGCCTGGCCATGCAGTCATGAGTGACCAGGGAGTACAGGAGGGGACTGAGGACGCACCCCTGAGGGGCCCCCGTGTTGAGGATCAGCGTGGCGGATGTGTTGTTACCTACCCTTACCACCTGGGGGCGGCCCGTCAGGAAGTCCAGGATCCAGTTGCAGAGGGAGGTGTTTAGTCCCAGGGTTCTTAGCTTAGTGATGAGCTTTGAGGGCACTATGGTGTTGAACGCTGGGCTGTAGTCAATGAATAGCATTCTCACATAGGTGTTCCTTTTGTCCAGGTGTGAAAGGGCAGTATGGAGCGCAATATAGATTGCATAATCTGTGGATCTGTTGGGGTGGTATGCAAATTGGAGTGGGTCTATGGTTCTGGGATAATGGTGTTGATGTGAGCTATGACCAGCCTTTCAAAGCACTTCATGGCTACAGACGTGAGTGCTACGGGTCGGTAGTCATTTAGGCAGGTTACCTTAGTGTTCTTGGGCACAGGGACTATGGTGGTCTTCTTGAAACATGTTGGTATTACAGACTCAGACAGGGAGAGGTTGAAAATGTCAGTGAAGACACTTGCCAGTTGGTCAGCGCATGCTTGGAGTACACGTCCTGGTAATCTGAATGTTGACCTGTTTAAAGGTCTTACTCACATCGGCTACGGGGAGCGTGATCACACAGTCGTCTGGAACAGCTGATGCTCTCATGCATGTTTCAGTGTTACTTGCCTCGAAGCGAGCATAGAAGTAATTTAGCTCGTCTGGTAGGCTCGTGTCACTGGGCAGCTCGCAGCTGTGCTTCCCTTTGTAGTCTGTAATAGTTTGCAAGCCCTGCCACATCCGACGAGCATCGGAGCCGGTGTAGTACGATTCGATCTTAGTCCTGTATTGACGCGTTGCCTGTTTGATGGTTCGTCGGAGGGCATAGCAGGATTTCTTATAAGCTTCCGGGTTAGTGGTGGCTCTACCCTTTAGCTCAGTGCGGATGTTGCCTGTAATCCATGGCTTCTGGTTGGGGTATGTACGAACAGTCACTGTGGGGACGACGTCATCGATGCACTTATTGATGAAGCCAGTGACTGTACTCCTCAATGCCATCGGAAGAATCCCGGAACATATTCCAGTCTGTGCTAGCAAAATAGTCTTCATCTGACCACTTTTTTATTGACCGAGTCACTGGTGCTTCCTGCTTTAGTTTATGCTTGTAAGCAGGAATCAGGAGGATAGAATTATGGTCATATTTGCCAAATGGAGGTGAGGGAGAGCTTTGTACGCGTCTCTGTGTGTGGAGTAAAGGTGGTCTAGAGTTTTTTCCCCTCTGGTTGCACATTTAACATGCTGGTAGAAATGAGGTACAACGGATTTAAGTTTCCCTGCATTAAAGTCCCCGGCCACTAGAAGCGCCGCCTCTGGATGAGCGTTTTCCTGTTTGCTTATGGCCGTATACAGTTCATTGAGTGCGTTCTTAGTGCCAGCATCGGTTTGTGGTGATAAATAGATGGCTACGAAGAATATAAATGAAAACTCTCTTGGTAGATAGTGTGGTCTACAGCTTATCATGAGATACTCTACCTCAGGCGAGCAAAACCTTGATACTTCCTTAGATATCGTGCATCAGCTGTTGTTTACAAATATACATAGACCGCCACCCCTTGTCTTACCAGATGCTGCTGTTCTATCCTGCCGATACAGTGTATAACCCGCCAGCTGTATGTTATTCATGTCTTCGTTCAGCCATGACTCGGTGAAACATAAGATATTACAGTTTTTAATATCCCGTTGGTAGGATATTCGTGCCTGTAGTTCGTCCACTTTATTATCAAACGATTGTAAATTGGCCAATAGTATCGATGGCAAAGGCAGATTAGCCACTCGTCACCGGCTCCTTACCAAGCACCCCGATCTCCTTCCGCAATATCTCCTTTTCGTTCTATTGCGAATGACGGGGATGAGGGCCCTGTCGGTTGTCTGGAGCAAATCCCTCTCGTCCGACTCATTAAAGAAAAATTATTTGTCCAGTTCAAGGTGAGTAATCGCTGTTCTGATGTCCAGAAGCTATTTTCGGTCATAAGAGACGGTACGAGCAACATTACGTACAAAATAAGTTACAAACAATGCGAAAAAACACACAAAATAGCACGGTTGGTTAAGAGTCCATAAGATGGCAGCCATCCCCTCCGGCGCGTACTTAATGAGCTGTAACCAAAAAAACGATATACACCAACACTAATATATACACCATTATATACACCAACTATATACACCAAAACTAATATGTACACCAACTATATACACCAACACTAATATATACACCAATATATACAACTATATACACCAACACTAATATATACAACAATATATACAACTATACACACCGACACTACTATATACACCAATATATACAACTAAATACACCAACACTAATATATACACCAATATATACAACTATATACACCAACACTAATATATGCACCAATATATACACCAACTATATACACCAACACTAATATATACACCAATATATACAACTACATACACCAACACTAATATATACACCAACACTAATATACAGTATACACCAGATGTGAAGTCACATGAATATAGTGATAAGTCACTATATAGTGATAAATCACATTCAAATACTCTCCTTGCCCTCGAAACAATACCGTGTACATGAGTATGTATACATATCTGTATGTATACAATCTGGCGTGTATCATGTGTTCGTGGCAAACATATACATGACATATAATCATGGTGTTATCTAGCAGACAAAGCTTCTGATAGGCTAATTCACATCATTTGAGTCAATTGGAGGTGTACCTGTCAATGTATTTCAAGGCCTACCTTCAAACTCAGTGCCTCTTTGCTTAACATCATGGAAAAATCAAAAGAAATCAGCCAAGACCTCAGAAAGTCTGGTTCATCCTTGGGAGCAATTTCCAAACGCCTGAAGGTACCACGTTCATCTGTACAAACAATAGTACGCAAGTATAAACACCATGGGACCACACAGCCGTCATACCGCTCAGGAAGGAGACGCGTTCTGTCTCCTAGAGATGAACGTACTTTGGTGCGAAAAGTGCAAATCAATCCCAGAACAACAGCAAAGGACCTTGAGAAGATGCTGGAGGAAACAGGTACAAAAGTATCTATATCCACAGTAAAAACGAGTCCTATATCGACATAACCTGAAAGGCCGCTCAGCAAGGAAGAAGCCACTGCTCCAAAACCGCCATAAAAAAGCCAGACTACGGTTTGCAACTGTACATGGGGACAAAGATTGTATTCTTTGGAGAAATGTACTCTGGTCCGATGAAATAAAAATATAACTGTTTGGCCATAATGACCATCGTTATGTTTGGAGGAAAAAGGGGGCTGCTTGCAAGCCGAAGAACACCATCCCAACCGTGAAGCACGGGGGTGGCAGCATCATGCTGTGGGGGTGCTTTGCTGCAGGAGGGACTGGTGCACTTCACAAAATAGATGGCATCATGAGGAAGGAAAATGATGTGGATATATTGAAGCAACATCTCAAAACATCAGTCAGGAAGTTAAAGCTTGGTCGCAAATTGGTCTTCCAAATGAACAATGACCCCAAGCATACTTCCAAAGTTGTGGCAAAATGGCTTAAGGACAACAAAGTCAAGGTATTGGAGTAGCCATCACAAAGCCCTGACCTCAATCCTATAGAACATTTGTGGGCAGAACTGAAAAAGCGTGTGTGAGCAAGGAGGCCTACAAACCTGACTCAGTTACACCAGCTCTGCCAGGAGGAATGGGCCAAAATTCACACAACTTATTGTGGGAAGCTTGTGGAAGGCTACCCGAAACGTTTGACCCAAGTTAAACAATTTAAAGGCAATGATACCAGTGTATGTAAACTTAAGTGTATGTAAACTTCTGACCCACTGGGAATGTGATTAAATAAATAAAAGTTGAAATAAATAATTCTCTCTACTATTATTCTGACATTTCACATTCTTAAAATAAAGTGGTGATCCTAACTGACCTAAAACAGGGAATTTTTACAAGGATTAAATGTCAGGAATTGTGAAAAACTTGTTTAAATGTATTTGGCTAACGTGTATGTAAACTTCAGACTTCAACTGTATATTGACGAACTGGATGATCTGTATGGGTCAAATAAGATGCAGCCATTGCTATAAGTGGAAGACATGTATGGCTGTGAATAATAATAATAATAATAATACAATAATAATACTTTATAAATAATACTTTATTATATAGCGCTTTTCAAAGACCCAAAGACACTTAAACTCTTGAATGCTTAAATGTCTTGTCCTGTTGAGTGTAGTGTAGCAATGAAAACCCCTCCATGTCCTCTCTATGGATACACTGGACTCTCAAAAGACACCATCATTCAAAGGAAACCATCATTATTTTGTGAAAAATCAAATATCCATATTTACTGTCTGGATAATACTTTCCATAGTAATAGAAAAGCTGATATATTTTTTTTTTTGTGCAGATGCCATTTCCAAAGCCATAATTATGTGTATTGGTGATATGACCAATTATACAGTCAGATATAGTGGTCCTAAGTTAATACCTTGAACTCTCAGTCTCTATACAGTTTCTGTATAAAAATGTAGATTTAATTTTCTCAGTTAAAATGACACTTTCTTTCTCTGACCAGGTACATAAAATTGTCTCTACTCTCTATGTAGACAGTTTCGATATTCTGATGGTGTATACAGTGGATGTTCCATGCGTCCCAAAATGCACCCTATTCCCTATATAGTGCACTACTTTTAACCAGAGCCCTATGAGCCCTTGTCAAAATTAGTGCACCTTATAGAGAATAGGGTGCCATTTGGGATGTATTTGACTGTTTTATAGAGAATGATCTCATTCCAGACACATGGAAACAATGTCGATTTCCTGCCTTTCTCATGAATACAATTATGGCTAAGGATGACAATTTGTGGCACATTGAAGCAGTTTGTGTAAAAAGGCTGAGTGAGGCTGTATTCATGCAGTATAGCAATCAGTGTATTCATATTGGATGTTTGAAAATGATGGATTTACCCACAAACCTTTGTGTGTCAGAGCTGACAGGGCAATCCCTTACTTTGCCTTCCTCTTGATATTGCATGAATATTGTTGTATGTCATATGAAATGAACAGAGAAATGATTTACATAGCCTGTGTTGTTAATGTAACATTTTACTATTCAAAA
This sequence comes from Coregonus clupeaformis, assembly GCF_020615455.1. Classification (NCBI taxonomy): domain Eukaryota; kingdom Metazoa; phylum Chordata; class Actinopteri; order Salmoniformes; family Salmonidae; genus Coregonus; species Coregonus clupeaformis. The sequence goes on along the minus strand of NC_059203.1, from coordinate 965,918 downwards.
AGTTACAAACCAGAAGAGTTGGCAGTCTAAACCAAAAAACGCTATGCTTTCCCTAGAGCCAAACCATCTATGTTCTCATCCAAACTATTTGCTGAAATGCCCATTTTGAGAAAATCGTTTAAAACTGTATCTGTTTCAAACTCAATCTTTCTTAGACATACTAGTCTCCTCAGGCAAGTGACAACGAACACAACCCTCTGACCACCAGTCATTGGTACCACCAAATGATGGAGTGGGTGAATCAGTATCAGACGGACATGGCTTCAAATAATACTTGAAGTCTTTCAAATACTTTGAGTGTTTGCTTAAGGCTGCCTGGTGTGCCAGGTGGGCTGAGTTTGCATTTTTGGAACTTGTCTGCTAGCTCCATTGCAACAGGCAAACTAAATCGAGCACAGATTAAGTATTTTAAATGATTTCAAGTAGTATTTGAACCCAGGTGTGGTATCTAAGCAAACAGCTTGTGGGGGACTCACCGATGGCATTTGGCTGGAGAGCAGGTGGCCGTCTTGGGCCAACATATTGGACATCATGAGGGCGGGCAGCTCCGGGTAGGAGTACGGGTTGATCATACCATTGTGGTGGGCCCCTAGGGAGTGGCACAGGTAGCCCGACTCTGGGTCCATCAGGTGGAGCAGGGAAGGCTCGGCGTGGTTAGGAGGGGTGATGGGCGGGATCTCGTAGTCCTCGTCCCCCGCACCGTTCCCACCGCCGCCTCCTCCTCCCTGTCCGGAATAGCTCTGGAAGGACAAGCAGAGAGGGAGATGATGTGAGATAGTGTATTTTACTGTATGTGTAGTTTATAGGTAGGTTAGCCATGAGCAGTGAATGATTGATGTAACGTGTAGGTTGAGGTGTGGGGGAGAGGTCATTTTGAGAACAGTCAATTATTTAATGAGGAAATGGTGCCCTCCACCCCCCACCCCAGGGATGGTAGTTATAAGAATGATAAAGGGTCACCTCCCTAAAAAAAACATACTCCACCCCCAGTCCCCAATTACACCCTACCTATATGCTTCTCATGTTTAAAGAGACTACTGCATAACAGTAACATGAGCTTTCAAACATCTGAATACAGTAAATGTACATTAAATATTGTATATCATTTGTTTCCATGTTTTCAGAATAACAGTATGCATATCTGTGTATTGCTGTACTATCAATAGGTCCATATTGCTGTGTGCAGCAATAAGGAACAATATGATTCTGAATTCTAAAGGGGGAAAAAATAAAATAAATACCTGGGAAATTCAATGGGGAATGAAATAGCAATTTTGTCTGAGGCACTCTGACTTGACTCCCTTTGTAATGACTGAGTCAAGTTAATCATCACAAATAATATTCAGGTGTCAGCCATTCAAGGGGTTTTTAATCGAATTTTTATGATTCATGTCTTGGCGTATACATAAAAAAGTCAGTTCTGCAACATTTCAGTAATCAATTCAATATCAGAGGCTGTCATCCTCTGCACTGGAGTGGTAATTTATCTCAAGAAAATCCTTCCAGAGAATACAGGGCAAAGCCAAAGAAAAAAGTATTCTCAGAGAGCTCTTTTTTACTCTATTTAAGTAAATAACTGAAACGTAGTAGATAGCTAGCTACTGTACAGTGAGGGGAAAATGTATTTGATCCCCTGCTGATTTTGTACGTTTGACCTTGCGGGCGTTGCAAGATTTCAGTCCTTCCCGGTGTAGTGTGTTACCAATTGTTTTCTTGGTGACTATGGTCCCTGCTGCCTTGGGATCATTGACAAGATCCTCCCGTGTAGTTCTGGGCTGATTCCTCAACGTTCTCATGATCATTGCAACTCCACGAGGTGAGATCTTGCATGGAGCCCCAGGCCGAGGGAGATTGACAGTTATTTTGTGTTTCTTCCATTTGCGAATAATCGCACCAACTGTTGTCAACTTCTCACCAAGCTGCTTGGCGATGGTCTTGTAGCCCATTCCAGCCTTGTGTAGGTCTACCATCTTGACCCTGACATCCTTGGAGAGCTCTTTGGTCTTAGCCATGGTGGAGAGTTTGGAATCTGATTGATTGATTGCTTCTGTGGACAGGTGTCTTTTATACAGGTAACAAGCTGAGATTAGGAGCACTCCCTTTAAGAGTGTGCTTCTAATCTCAGGTCGTTACCTGTATAAAAGACACCTGGGAGCCAGAAATCTTTCTGATTGAGAGGGGGTCAAATACTTATTTCCCTCATTAAAATGCGAATCAATTTATAACATTTTTGACATGCGTTTTTCTGAATTTTTTTGTTGTTATTCTGTCTCTCACTGTTCAAATAAACCTACCATTAAAATTATAGACTGATCATTTCTTTATGTGGGCAAACATACAAAATCAGCAGGGGATCAAATCCTTTTTCCCCCCTCCCTATAAGCGCTGTAGTAAGGCACAATGACTTAATGTCAACCCATCACCAGTCTACTGTGCAACATTTACCAAAATCATCCAATAATCAAATGCATTGAACTATGTGTAATGTTAAGAAACACTAGAACATATTAAGTCAGCCCACCACCAATAGCTTTTACTGAAATGATCAAAGAATCCAATGCATTAAACTGGGTATAATCCTAAATAACCACTACAGCAAATGAAAGACATAAACTGAAAAATAGGCACAAAGAAACCAGCCTCAATCTGGTCACGACCAACGAACTTGCAATTGCAATTTATTACTTATTGTAAAGGAGGGATGTAGACATTGAACGAACACAACACTTAAACACGCTTTCATGCCCTCGCAACTAGTGACCATGAATGGAAAAAGGGGAAAAAATAATGTAATTGCATTGTCTGGGAAAGCATGGATATTAATTTTCTAAATTGTCCTTTGAAGACAGATGTTTTTGTAAACCTTTGGAGATTGTGTAATTGTTTGGTCTAGTGGACAAGAAAACAAACATTTCCGGAGATTGAATTTCCCTCATAATTGTTGGAAGGAAACTAACTTGTCTGTTGTAAACATTGGAGCCATTGTGTGAAGGGAGTCCCTCGTTGAATCCTCTGGGAGAACTCACATCTCCATGATCTTTCACAATGAGGTTAGACACTAGGTACTGTTAAGATTGAGGCTATGTCCCAAAGGACACCCTATTCCCTTCATAGTGCACTATTTTTTTACCCCTATTTGGTACACAGCCTCAGTCTTAACCAGACATTCTTCTAAGCCTTGACAGAACTTAAACCATAAAAGGCCCTTTGCACAGTCATCACTTATCTTAAGTATCTTATAGCTTATGTTATATCTTAAGTATCTTATAGCTTATGTTATATCTTAAGTATCTTATAGCTTATGTTATATCTTAAGTATCTTATAGCTTATGTTATATCTTAAGTATCTTATAGCTTATGTTATATCTTAAGTATCTTATAGCTTATGTTATATCTTAAGTATCTTATAGCTTATGTTATATCTTAAGTATCTTATAGCTTATGTTATATCTTAAGTATCTTATAGCTTATGTTATATCTTAAGTACAAAGGGCATGTTCATTGACCATGGACAATGTGTTTTGTTTGTCCGTAGTAGAAAAACACTTCTTCCAATCAAATCAAATCCTTTGCTTTTTTCAATTCCGTAAGAGAGGGCTAGTGAATAATATGTGTCACATGTTACATTTCTCTGGAGCCTAGTCGGATGCCCTTGATGATCAAATGTAAATATCAAGGACATTCCCTACTGAATAGTTGCAGGATAAATCATTCATATTCTATTCAGAGTGAGATTGCATGTATAGTATACAGAGCCAAGGTATACTCCAGCTAATGCATACTCTTCCCCCTTTCCCCTTTAAAAGTCCAATCTGAACAATGCCGTATGTATATATATATACAGATGTAGGATCTTAATTTGAGTCAGTTTGCTACAGCAGAAAAATAATCCTGCAGCAACAGGAAATGTGAATTATTATGTGGACATTTTTGTAGGGGTTGATGCATTTTTCGTAATGCAAGATCAAGTCTGAAATTTCTAAGTGGAAATTAGAAACTTTTTAAACATCAAATACACAACAAGTTTAAAATGTTATCCTACAACAGGGTGATCAAATTAAGATCCTACATCTGTACGTATGTGTTTGAGGGCTCATATAGGCCAGAGTCTGTCCTCCTTGTACGGCGTCGACTCCAACAAAGGCACCTCCACTGTTTCTCAAAGTGGAGGTCTTCAGAGAGTTTGGCGCACATTTTAATGCACCTTTCATTTAAGAGAAACAGATGAACAGACAGTTGGTGTGGGGATGGAATGAGAGGGAAAATATCATCGATTGGGAAGCGTTCCAGGTTATCTTTGTTGGCACTGAGCTAACTTTCCACAATGCTGCTTCAACTAGCTGGGCTCATCGAATAGGACTTATCTGAACAGGCTGCCTTCAGTAGTCAAGGCCTTCTGTGTCACAAATGATATCTAGCTAATGATTTGAAGTCATATTATAATATCTTCGGACATATAATTTTAGGAATACAGTGTCTTATAAGTCCATGTGGGCTGGGCATTCCTGAAGATGCATGGTACTCTAATAATTAAATAAAGAAATCACATCAAAATATACTCAATTTTATTGTCTCAAATGTATTTCCGCAAACAATGTGGTAATACATATATGCAAAAGAATAAAGGAAATATACTTTAAGGTGGAATGGGACCCACCACAGTAAATTCAGGCCATTTCCAGTTTCCAGCAGTATTTACTATATATTTGTTCTTATATACACCTCAGTAACTAGGTGAGTCAGAGGGGAAGATAACTATATATGATAATAAATAATAATTATAAAGATAATTATATATGAGGTTTGTCAAATTATGATTTATGTTTACACATCCCTTCTACCCTTCTTTTCCTCTTTCCTCTTTCCTCTTTCCTCTTTCCACCCCAAACCCCACCCTGAGCCCAGAAAACAAAGTCAGAGTTATCTCTCGCTTCCATACGGCCTGTTTCTAAGAAGAGAACGGAGGAGGGAAGGGAGGTTTATCTTGGGTTCCTCATCCGTTTTCATTCTCCTCATAGGATTACTACGTCTGGTAAATGATGCCATGGACAATACTAGAGGAGGATATCATCACCCCTGTTTACTTTAGAGGGTGGTCTGTTCCATTTGAAGATATTCAGCAAAATTCTAAGGAAATAATGGACCCTACAATAAATGACGATATGGAACAATCCTTCTCAATGACTGGGTGATGTCATGCTTTGCATGTGATCTAAGAACTCAATGATGCATAGTATGACTTTATCTCACATAACTTTAATGGTAATAATTGTGCACAGCCACTACACACATCATGTACGTTCATAGAGAAGCAAGAGAGGATGTCTACTTGTGTGTGTCCTAATTGGACAGCTCAATCTGTGGACAATCCTCTCGCTTTGTCTCTCTCTCTCTCTCTCTCTCTCTCTCTCTCTCTCTCTCTCTCTCTCTCTCTCTCTCTCTCTCTCTCTCTCTCTCTCTCTCCCCCCCCACACCCTCTCTCTCAGCTCTAATACAGGCTTTAATTACAGCCATCAGTTGTGTTATTTTGCTACAATATCATGTCAGGGATATCAGCACACCACAAAGAGCCTCTCTAGAATTACTTCCATCCTACACCTCCCTCCTCCCCTCAGCCCCCCATTCTATCCCATCCCATCCCATCCTATCACTCTCTCTCTCGCTCTCTCTGTCTCCAAACAGACAGACTAGCTTCATTATTTATCCGTCACTCTGTTACTATTTGGAAATTTGTGGAATCTGAAACCACGGCTCTCAGTTTCTGTTTGGTTGAAAGTGAGGCATTGCTCCAGCCCCAACACAATGTCATGGGCTCATCTCAGGAATAATAGCTGCAAAATGCTAGCTAGTTGTTCCATTGCTGGCTACGGCTATTTTGGATGCGACAATGCCCCGCAATGCTATCAACGCAAATAATACCGAAATGCCTATTGTAGAGAGACTCAAATGAAGAAAGAATCTAAAGAATGAAAGGCCATGAAAGATAGAAATTCTTAATAAGGTCCATTACATCCTAGAGAAAGGAGTTGACTGCTAAATGAGCATGGACTTAAACAACCATCCTAATTCTAATGGTTTCTCCTTTTATGTTTTGTCTCTTCCTCTTGTCTCCCGCTCTTGTCTCCCCCTCTTGTCTCCCCCTCTTGTCTGTCTCCCCCTCTTGTCTCCCCCTCTTGTCTGTCTCCCCCTCTTGTCTGTCTCCCCCTCTTGTCTCCCCCTCTTGTCTGTCTCCCCCTCTTGTCTCCCCCTCTTGTCTCCCCCTCTTGTCTCCCCCTCTTGTCTGTCTCCCCCTCTTGTCTGTCTCCCCCTCTTGTCTCCCCCTCTTGTCTCCCTCTCTTGCCTCCCCCTCTTGTCTCCCCCTCTTGTCTCCCCCCTCTTGTCTCCCTCTCTTGCCTCCCCCTCTTGTCTCCCTCTCTTGTCTCCCCCTCTTGTCTGTCTCCCCCTCTTGTCTGTCTCCCTCTCTTGTTTCCCCCTCTTGTCTCCCCCTCTTGTCTGTCTCCCCCTCTTGTCTGTCTCCCCCTCTTGTCTCTTCCTTCTTGTCTACCAACATCTCACTCCTTGTCCAAGGTCACGAGGTCATTGTCATCTGATCAGGCATTTTGTTACGAAACAGGACTCCCGGGTCGTGGAGTCACTCTGATTTGATTGGCTGTCAGAAATTATACAATTTGCATTTAACCCATGTGGCATGAGTTCTGAGTGGCGTACTAATGCATTTGGCAAAGATAGAAGGCTGCCACAGGAGTGGCTAATTTCAAGCCTGAGTTATTGCACAACATGCTGGGGTTACATGGTGTGGGGTTTATCAAATAATAAACAAACAACTCTGTCTCTGTCTCTGTCTCTGTCTCTGTCTCTGTCTCTGTCCCTGTCGCTCTCTCTCTCTCTCTCTCTCTCTCTCTCTCTCTCTCTCTCTCTCTCTCTCTCTCTCTCTCTCTCTCTCTCTCTCTCTCTCTCTCTCTCTCTCTCTCTCTCTCTATGTTTCTCTCTCTGTCTCTCTCTATGTTTCTCTCTCTGTCTCTCTCTGTGTCTCTGTCTCTCTCTCTGTCTCTCTGTGTTTCCCTCTGCGTCTCTCTCTGTCTCTCTCTGTGTCTCTGTCTCTCTCTGCATCTCTCTCTGTGACTCTCTGTCTCTCTCTGTGTCTCTCTGTGTTTCTCTCTGTGTCTCTCTGTCTCTCTCTTTCTCTGTCTTTATCTCTCTGTCTCTCTATCTCTCTTTGTCTCTCTGTGTTTCCCCTCTTCTAATGACATGTTGATTTGACTGGGAGAGGATGCTCAGTGAGGTTGGGGCTAGCCCACCACTAACAGGTCATTATTGCTGTACACTGGAGTGGAACAAAACGTTGTTCAAACGTTCCCAGACTAAACACAGAGAGGAGATAGGAGACACTGTGCAGACAATAGAATGTGATTAACGAAGATCATGGGCAAATAAAGGACAAATAAAGTTGCATGAATTTGAATTGGGAAATGATGGGGGCAGATGTTAGCTTAGCCAGCAGAAATAGATTCTAGATGTAATAAGCGTTCATTATTGTATTCTTAGCCAAGACATGATGCAGTGGAGAGTGAGTTCAGTTAACACGCTCACGCCCTCCGACAGTGATTGTGTGCAGATGCTTTGCAGTGAGAACAGTGTAAGCTCAAGCACGATCCTCGCTAATGCAATAAGAAAAATGCTAAGTAAACAAATGATCAGATAAAAGAAACAAAGCTCTGGTTTCGAGGAGTCATTTAGAGAGAGATTGTTACATGCTCTGATACTGACGTGGGTGAAAAGAAGGAGGGAGAAAGAGAAGGAGGGAGAAAGAAGGAGGGAGGAAGGAAGATAAGGATGGAGAAAGAGAAGGAGGGAGGAAGAGAAGGATGGAGAAAGAGAAGGAGGGAGGAAGAGAAGGATGGAGAAAGAGAAGGATGGAGAAAGAGAAGGATGGAGAAAGAGAAGGATGGAGAAAGAGAAGGAGGGAGGAAGAGAAGGAGGGAGAAAGAGAAGGAGGGAGGAAGAGAAGGATGGAGAAAGAGAAGGAGGGAGGAAGAGAAGGATGGAGGAAGAGAGGATGGAGAAAGAGAAGGAGGGAGGAAGAGAAGGATGAAGAAAGAGAAGGGGGAGGAAGAGAAGGATGGAGAAAGAGAAGGAGGGAGAAAGAGAAGGATGAGAAAGAGAAGGAGGGAGGAAGAGAAGGATGGAAAAAGAGAAGGAGGGAGGAAGAGAAGGAGGGAGAGAAGGAGAAGGATGGAGAAAGAGAAGGAGACAGAGGGAGAGAAGGAGTAGGATGGAGAAAGAGAAGGAGAAGGAGGGAGAGAAGGAGGGAGCGAGAGGGGGGAGGAAGAGAAGGATGGAGAAAGAGAAGGAGGGAGGAAGAGAAGGAGGGAGAGAAGGAGAAGGATGGAGAAAGAGAAGGAGAAGGAGGGAGAGAAGGAGGGAGCGAGAGGGGGGAGAGATGATTTCAACATTTCAAATGAGGACCATAATCAAACTCATTGCCTGACAGGAGCCATTTAGCATTACAAAATGACATTTGGCACACATATTATATCTGCAGTATCCCCCTTGTCACTTCATATAGAGATCAGCCATGTCTCTTCATATAGAGATCAGCCATGTCTCTTCATATAGAGATCAGCCATGTCTCTTCATATAGAGATCAGCCATGTCTCTTCATATAGAGATCAGCCATGTCTCTTCATATAGAGATCAGCCATGTCTCTTCATATAGAGATCAGCCATGTCTCTTCATATAGAGATCAGCCATGTCTCTTCATATAGAGATCAGCCATGTCTCTTCATATAGAGATCAGCCATGTCTCTTCATATAGAGATCAGCCATGTCTCTTCATATAGAGATCAGCCATGTCTCTTCATATAGAGATCAGCCATGTCTCTTCATATAGAGATCAGCCATGTCTCTTCATATAGAGATCAGCCATGTCTCTTCATATAGAGATCAGCCATGTCTCTTCATATAGAGATCAGCCATGTCTCTTCATATAGAGATCAGCCATGTCTCTTCATATAGAGATCAGCCATGTCTCTTCATATAGAGATCAGCCATGTCTCTTCATATAGAGATCAGCCATGTCTCTTCATATAGAGATCAGCCATGTCTCTTCATATAGAGATCAGCCATGTCTCTTCAGAGGAGGAATCTTTTTAACTTTATTCATTGGTTGCGTTGTCTCTTCTGCTAGGCTTAACAGGGCCACTGCTGCTGCTGGATACGTCCCAAGTGGCATTCTATTCTCTATGGGCCTTGGTCAAAAGTAACGCACTATGTAGGGAATAGGGTGCCAAT